>NW_020955911.1:66213-69998 GCF_003031625.1 Empidonax traillii | reverse complement strand
TCATATTGCACTTCATAAACTGTGGGTAACTACAATCTGCTTGCTTTGTTTTATTAAATAAATTTATCCCATGTCCAACAGTTCAGTAAATTTTATTTCTACAGCACTTAGCCATGATCTTGTGCAAGTTAGAAAGGCAATTTGAGTGTGCCATGTACTTGCAGACTTTTATATATATATATATATATACTTGGTGATTATCATGACTCTAGGGGTGACCAGTGCTGAGACTGTTACAGCTTTAAAAGCCTAAATTTAATTTTTCTATCATTAAACTAAATTTAACCACAGCAGTTACGAGGCACGTGCTTTATGACGTATTTTATAGCTGCGAAAAACTTGAAAGGATTACTAGCACTTTTAGAGGGTGTTTTCACTTCCTTCTGGTAAGTGTAAGAGCCTCTGTGAGCTTGATCATCTTTTACAGTCTGCCTGGACTCTGTTGCTACTCTTTCGTGTCCAAGCGTGGCTCAGAGTGGTTATATTTTACATTTACAGAAAACAGTGTCTCTCTCCTCTGTCTGCAGGACACCCCTAGCCCCCCAGTATTAACAGATGGGAAAAATAGAGGTCCTTTAAGCAGCTGCAGGAGTATAACTCCCATTTTATTTCCAAGTTGGTTTTTTTCTGTGTGCATAAAGGACCCCCAGCCCTGCATGTGTTCCTCCCTCATCTTCACCCAGCTGCTTTACTCCTGCAATAGCTTGGCAGGATTCCCAGGACTTGTGCTACCTTTTCCAAGTCCCTTTTACAGCTGAAACGTGAACTACTGCAGGAAAAAAATCCTGCCTTGAGCTATTTTGGGTTCAAGTCACCCTGAACCGTGACAGAGTGACCCGGATGGGCTCTGGCTGGCACCGCCCTGTCCGGCAGGGAACGGGCACCATCCCATCCACCGGGACGGCAGGGTTTGTGCACCCCCACCCCCACCGAGCCGCGTGTCCCCGCAGGGGGGGCACAGGGCGGCTCTGGCACACAAATGTCACTTGTTTTTAAAAGCGCCGCCCGGGAGATGCCGAGCGGCCCCAGTTATGAACAAGCCTTCGCTGTAGCACCGCTGCTTGGCCGGCGGCGCCGAGCGGGCACCGCCGGGTCAAAGGCAGTGCGGGACGGCGCGGGAAGAACCAGCCGGACGCGATTTGGGGCCACACAGCTTTATTTACCGCCGATCCCGGAGACTCCGCACGGGCCCTGCAAGACACGGAGGGAAAAGGGCAGGTTACACGCGCGCCTCACCCCGGCCGCCCCGAGGGGCGGGCGCAGCCGGGGCGCTCAGCAGTTAGGTTTGCTTCACGTAAATCAGCAGTCTAACACGTGTCTAGAGACATCATCGCGGCCCATCCCGGCCTCGCCCGCCCCCCAACCGGTGCAGCGCTCACCTGCCCTGCCGAGGAGAAAGAGAGGAAGACGTCACTCCGCGCTGGTTTTTATAGAGCGGCCGGCCCCGCCTTTCTCGTGTCCTCCAATAGGATTCGAGTGTGGAGGCACGTGACGATCCGGGTGCTGCTGCGCGCGCGGGTGGGCGGGCCCGCGTGAGGGCAGGGGGCGGGCCCGCGTGAGGGCAGGGGGCGGGCCCGCGTGAGGGCAGGGGGAGGGCCCTCGTGAGGGGTCGCTGGGCGGGCGATCTGGTGCCGTGAGGGGATTTGGTGGCTCGGCGTCGTTTCTGAGGGAGGTGCCAGGAGCGAAAGGCGTTCGGGAACTCTCGGCTCTCTGCCCCTCCTCAGCCCCTTTTTTTTAGTAATTCTCCTGTGGGGAGACACTCGTGTTAAATAACTCCAGTTTGGAACTGGCACATGCAGTGTTTGTAGAACACACTGAAAAACTCCTCCTGTGATGTAGCAGGATGCTATGGCACACGTAGTGTCTTCAGTGATCTGCTTGTTCTCAGCCTGAATGCTTGAAAGTCAAGGCCTCCCTAAAGAAACCAACTGGAGAACTGGAATCACAGTGTGGTTTGTAGCTCCAGCATGTTTTTATGTATTCAGGCTTGCAGGTCAGGTCACCATTAGGACAAGGCTCTGAGGCACATGATGAGATTGTTGGGGTGTCCTGTGCAGGGCCCAGAGTTGGACTCAATCTTTGTGGGTCCATTCCGGCTCGGGGTATTCTGTGATTCTGGGTGATAATTTCATCTCCTGCCTGCAGTCAAGGAGAGCTGGTGTGTGCACGTGGCATGGCCAGGACCCTCGTGTGCTCTGCAGCTCCATTAGTGATAGCAGTTTAAAAAGCAAACAATATGTACAAGGACAAAGTGGCTTTGTTGTATAAATAGGTGGCTGAATGCTGGGCCTTTGCCAGGCACTCTAAATTTACTCTTTTTACAGCTTCTTTCATTTGATTCAGTACTTTCTGTGTTTATTTTTATCGGTTCAGAGGATCCTGGGACAGGTTTTCGGTTCAAAGGGGCATGATGGGGTTTTTTTTTTGCATTTATTTAAGGTATTGCACAGCACAGGGTCAACAGTGAGTTTGTCAGGACAGAGGCTATGCCAAATAACTTTGGCCTGATCTGCTCCGATAGTAAGAAATGAGTAGGGAAATTAGAATCATAGGATTATGAAGGTTGGATTATGAAGGTTCAAAGAGGCCTTTAAGATCATCAAGTCCAACTGTCAAACCAGCATCTGTAACCCCTAAACCACTAAAATATCACCCAGTGCCAGGTCCAGACGCCTCCTGAACACCTCCAGGGATGGTGACTCCACCACCTCCCTGAGCAGCCCATTCCAGTGCCTGACCCCCTGGTTGTCCCGGGCAGGGTGCTGCAGGCTATTCGTGCCGCCTGAATGTCGGTATTTCTTGATAAAAACAAATCATCAGCAGCCCGCGGTTTGCCACGGGGCAGCCGCCCGAGCCCGCGGGCAGGCGGCGGGTCGGCCGGGGCTCGCTCGAACGGGGCTCGCTCCGGCTGCAGCGTCGCTGGCCCCTCATGGGCCCCGCAGCCCCCGGGCCAGGCAGTTCCCGAGCGCGATCCCCGTGCCCGGCCGCCCGCGGGTGACGTGGTGTCCCGGCCGGGCGGGCCCCTCGCCCGCCCCGCCCGCCGCGGGGGAAGCGCCGGACGCGCCGGTGCGGAGGCAGCGCCGTGCGGGCGGAGCGGCCCCGCCGTGCAGCCATGGAGCGGCTCCGCCGCCGCCTCCTCCTCCTCCTCAGCCCGGCCGCGCTGCTGCTGCTGCTGCTGCTGCCGCCGAGGCCGGCGGTGAGTCTGGGCCCGCCGGCCCGGGGGAGGGCAGGGCCGGCCGGGGCACAGGGAGGGCCGGGGGAGCGGGGGCCGGGGGATCCTGCCCGGGATTAGCGAAGGGTGACCGTGGGTGCTGAGCCAACACACCGCCCGGTGACTGCCGGTAGTGCTGAGTGCTCCCGTGTGCGGGGTGAGGGGCTGCAGCCCCACAACCTGATCCAACCTCACAGCCTGATCCTGCCCCACAGCCTGATCCTGCCCCAAAACCTGATCCAACCTCAAAGCCTGATCCTGTCCCACAATCTGATCAGCCCCACAACCTGATCCTGCCCCACAGCCCGATCATCCCCACAGCCCGATCATCCCCACGACCTGATCAGCCCCACAACCTGATCCTGCCCCACAGCCTGATCCTGCCCCACAGCCTGATCAGCCCCAGAGCTGTGTACCTGCCGCTGTGTCCTGCCTTGCCACCAGCTGTGCCCTTACGATATACATGTCCTAACCAGGGCGTGTATATCATAATCCTGAAATGTAAAAGTACAGGTAATTCCCCACAAAGTAGTTGTAAATAGTAGTGCAGAGAAACTTTTGAAACATTAGTGCA
>NW_020955911.1:4778-66192 GCF_003031625.1 Empidonax traillii | reverse complement strand
TCATATTGCACTTCATAAACTGTGGGTAACTACAATCTGCTTGCTTTGTTTTATTAAATAAATTTATCCCATGTCCAACAGTTCAGTAAATTTTATTTCTACAGCACTTAGCCATGATCTTGTGCAAGTTAGAAAGGCAATTTGAGTGTGCCATGTACTTGCAGACTTTTATATATATATATATATATATATATATACTTGGTGATTATCATGACTCTAGGGGTGACCAGTGCTGAGACTGTTACAGCTTTAAAAGCCTAAATTTAATTTTTCTATCATTAAACTAAATTTAACCACAGCAGTTACGAGGCACGTGCTTTATGACGTATTTTATAGCTGCGAAAAACTTGAAAGGATTACTAGCACTTTTAGAGGGTGTTTTCACTTCCTTCTGGTAAGAGCCTCTGTGAGCTTGATCATCTTTTAGAGTCTGCCTGGACTCTGTTGCTACTCTTTCGTGTCCAAGCGTGGCTCAGAGTGGTTATATTTTACATTTACAGAAAACAGTGTATCTCTCCTCTGTCTGCAGGACACCCCTAGCCCCCCAGTATTAACAGATGGGAAAAATAGAGGTCCTTTAAGCAGCTGCAGGAGTATAACTCCCATTTTATTTCCAAGTTGGTTTTTTTCTGTGTGCATAAAGGACCCCCAGCCCTGCATGTGTTCCTCCCTCATCTTCACCCAGCTGCTTTACTCCTGCAATAGCTTGGCAGGATTCCCAGGACTTGTGCTACCTTTTCCAAGTCCCTTTTACAGCTGAAACGTGAACTACTGCAGGAAAAAAATCCTGCCTTGAGCTATTTTGGGTTCAAGTCACCCTGACCCGTGACAGAGTGACCCGGATGGGCTCTGGCTGGCACCGCCCCGTCCGGCAGGGAACGGGCACCATCCCATCCACCGGGACAGCAGGGTTTGTGCACCCCCACCCCCACCGAGCCGCGTGTCCCCGCAGAGGGGGCACAGGGCGGCTCTGGCACACAAATGTCACTTGTTTTTAAAAGCGCCGCCCGGGAGATGCCGAGCGGCCCCAGTTATGAACAAGCCTTCGCTGTAGCACCGCTGCTTGGCCGGCGGCGCCGAGCGGGCACCGCCGGGTCAAAGGCAGTGCGGGACGGCGCGGGAAGAACCAGCCGGACGCGATTTGGGGCCACACAGCTTTATTTACCGCCGATCCCGGAGACTCCGCACGGGCCCTGCAAGACACGGAGGGAAAAGGGCAGGTTACACGCGCGCCTCACCCCGGCCGCCCCGAGGGGCGGGCGCAGCCGGGGCGCTCAGCAGTTAGGTTTGCTTCACGTAAATCAGCAGTCTAACACGTGTCTAGAGACATCATCGCGGCCCATCGCGGCCCATCCCGGCCTCACCCGCCCCCCAACCGGTGCAGCGCTCACCTGCCCTGCCGAGGAGAAAAAGAGGAAGACGTCACTCCGCGCTGCTTTTTATAGAGCGGCCGGCCCCGCCTTTCTCGTGTCCTCCAATAGGATTCGAGTGTGGAGGCACGTGACGATCCGGGTGCTGCTGCGCGCGCGGGTGGGCGGGCCCGCGTGAGGGCAGGGGGAGGGCCCTCGTGAGGGGTCGCTGGGCGGGCGATCTGGTGCCGTGAGGGGATTTGGTGGCCCGGCGTCGTTTCTGAGGGAGGTGCCAGGAGCGAAAGGCGTTCGGGAACGCTCGGCTCTCTGCCCCTCCTCAGCCCCTTTTTTTAGTAATTCTCCTGTGGGGAGACACTCGTGTTAAATAACTCCAGTTTGGAACTGGCACATGCAGTGTTTGTACAACACACTGAAAAACTCCTCCTCCTGTGATGTAGCAGGATGCTATGGCACACATAGTGTCTTCAGTGATCTGCTTGTTCTCAGCCTGAATGCTTGAAAGTCAAGACCTCCCTAAAGAAACCAACTGGAGAACTGGAATCACAGTGTGGTTTGTAGCTCCAGCATGTTTTTATGTATTCAGGCTTGCAGGTCAGGTCACCATTAGGACAAGGCTCTGAGGCACATGATGAGATTGTTGGGGTGTCCTGTGCAGGGCCCAGAGTTGGACTCGATCTTTGTGGGTCCATTCCGGCTCGGGGTATTCTGTGATTCTGGGTGATAATTTTATCTCCTGCCTGCAGTCAAGGAGAGCTGGTGTGTGCACGTGGCATGGCCAGGACCCTCGTGTGCTCTGCAGCTCCATTAGTGATAGCAGTTTAAAAAGCAAACAATATGTACAAGGACAAAGTGGCTTTGTTGTATAAATAGGTGGCTGAACGCTGGGCCTTTGCCAGGCACTCTAAATTTACTCTTTTTACAGCTTCTTTCATTTGATTCAGTACTTTCTGTGTTTATTTTTATCGGTTCAGAGGATCCTGGGTCAGGTTTTCGGTTCAAAGGGGCATGATGTTTTTTTTGGGGTTTTTTTTTGCATTTATTTAAGGTATTGCACAGCACAGGGTCAACAGTGAGTTTGTCAGGACAGAGGCTATGCCAAATAACTTTGGCCTGATCTGCTCTGAAAGTAAGAAATGAGTAGGGAAATTAGAATCATAGGATTATGAAGGTTGGATTATGAAGGTTCAAAGAGGCCTTTAAGATCATCAAGTCCAACTGTCAACCCAGCATCTGTAACCCCTAAACTACTAAAATATCACCCAGTGCCAGGTCCAGACGGCTCCTGAACACCTCCAGGGATGGTGACTCCACCACCTCCCTGAGCAGCCCATTCCAGTGCCTGACCCCCTGGTTGTCCCGGGCAGGGTGCTGCAGGCTATTCGTGCCGCCTGAATGTCGGTATTTCTTGATAAAAACAAATCATCAGCAGCCCGCGGTTTGCCACGGGGCAGCCGCCCGAGCCCGCGGGCAGGCGGCGGGTCGGCCGGGGCTCGCTCGAACGGGGCGGCTCCGGCTGCAGCGTCGCTGGCCGCTCATGGGCCCCGCAGCCCCCGGGCCAAGCAGTTCCCGAGCGCGATCCCCGTGCCCGGCCGCCCGCGGGTGACGTGGTGTCCCGGCCGGGCGGGCCCCTCGCCCGCCCCGCCCGCCGCGGGGGGAGCGCCGGACGCGCCGGTGCGGAGGCAGCGCCGTGCGGGCGGAGCGGCCCCGCCGTGCAGCCATGGAGCGGCTCCGCCGCCGCCTCCTCCTCCTCCTCCTCAGCCCGGCCGCGCTGCTGCTGCTGCTGCTGCTGCCGCCGAGGCCCGCGGTGAGTCTGGGCCCGCCGGGCCGGGGGAGGGCAGGGCCGGCCGGGGCACGGGGAGGGCCGGGGGAGCGGGGCCGGGGGATCCTGCCCGGGATTAGCGAAGGGTGACCGTGGGTGCTGAGCCAACACACCGCCCGGGGACTGCCGGTAGTGCTGAGTGCTCCCGTGTGCGGGGTGAGGGGCTGCAGCCCCACAGCTGATCAGCCCCACAACCTGATCCAACCTCATAGCCTGATCCTGCCCCACAACCTGATCCTGCCCCAAAACCTGATCCAACCTCAAAGCCTGATCCTGTCCCACAACCTGATCCTGCCCCAAAACCTGATCCAACCTCAAAGCCTGATCCTGTCCCACAATCTGATCAGCCCCACAACCTGATCCTGCCCCACAGCCCGATCATCCCCACAGCTCGATCATCCCCACAGCCCGATCATCCCCACGGCCTGATCAGTCCCACAGCATGATCCTGCCCCACAGCCTGATCAGCCCCACAACCTGATCCTGCCCCACAGCCCGATCATCCTCACAGCCCGATCATCCTCACAGCCCGATCATCCCCACAGCCTGATCCTGCCCCACAGCCCGATCAGCCCCAGAGCTGTGTACCTGCCGCTGTGTCCTGCCTTGCCACCAGCTGTGCCCTTACGATATACATGTCCTAACCAGGGCGTGTATATCATAATCCTGAAATGTAAAAGTACAGGTAATTCCCCACAAAGTAGTTGTAAATAGTAGTGCAGAGAAACTTTTGAAACATTAGTGCAAAGAAACTTTAAAAACTGAACCCGTGTAGATTGGTACAGGAATCAGTGAGATGCTAGGTTTTTGCTCTGTCTCTTCATAATTAATGGGGCTTGTTTTCTTTCTGAAAAAAAACCCAAACATTGCATATATATTGATAACCAAATGCAAAAGATGGGCCACAGGCCCAGTCATGGCATTTTAGTTGCTCTGTTTCCACAGCAAAGGCAGCAATGTGCATTACATTTATATGTGGTTGGTTGGGATCCAAACCAGGCCACGGTTTTGAATTCAAAGGTGAAAGACAAAGTGCACGAGTCACTGCCCTACAAAACCTCTTAAGAAATAACCAGGTTGGTTATAAGGTATTGCAATAGGTGGAGCAATAAAAGTGCGTGGAATAGGGAAACTGGTGCAAAGCAGATGGAACGCTGAGCGGATTATTTTTACAGAGGTAATAATTTTAAGCAGTGTACTTTACAGTGGATGCTGTCTGTTGTGTGTGTACTGAGATGGAAAGCTAAGTTCATAAATTCACTTCTGAAAGGTGCTCTTGTTTGCAAGTGCTCCAGATCAGGAGACAATGAAAAAGGCCACCTGGCATTTACTGTTTTCATTGTACTTGAATGTAGCAGAGGAAAGTTTGATGGATTGTTCATTGTTACCTGAAAATACTGGAGTAAGATATGGGGTTGTAGTTCAGGTTAAGCAAAGCTGAAGGCTTTGTTTTTCACCTGGGATATAATAGCTCCACTTCCCCTCCTTTAAAAGTAAAGTAAACACATTAGCAGTGAAGCTGTATAACATACCTGGTGGTGTTACTTCGTTAGGAAACTGAAAAAAATTGAATTCGAGCTGTCAACAAAAGTTACTTTATTGTACAGTGCTAATGTGTTTGTCTTAGTCTGGACTGTGAGGTTGAACTGAACTCTCTTCGTGGTCCCGACAGGTTTGGGCTTCAGATTTTGCAAGGAAAACACTGATTTGCAACTCTGGAAGTTTTAAAACCAGTACTCTGTAAGAACAGTAATAAGTATTTTAAAATACTAAATATACTTTTCAAATCAAGATATTATTAAAAAATTTTGTATAATTTTACTTGCGTAGTCACAAAAAAATAGACTCGTGCCCTGGTAGAATTCAGGCCTTTTTCCCTCGATTTCTCTCTCCCCTTGGTCTCCCTGCCCTGCCACCTCAACTCAATATCTGATCTCAGGTTCTCCATTTCTGTTTCTTTTCTTGGCTCTCTCCCTGCTCTTTTTGCTCTGCCAGCTGTAGATCCTCACTGTGACTTCCAAGTTGAAATCTATTGCCCAACTTCAGTCCCTTTCCAGAACTAGTTTTAATTTCTATGAACTCGATCCCAGTCATCTCACCTGTGATTAACCCATTTAACAGTGAAACCATTCTTGTCACTGGAGTAATAAATTTCCATGGAAAAGACTGGAGCACAATCCTTGGTGTTGAGGTAATGTAAAAACACGAGATTGCCTGAAGACCTTGCAGATTGTTTTCTTTGGATTTGCACTGAGAGTGGTGATGGTGATCTGCTGCTCTGTATTTTCTTTTTTGATCACTATCCTGTTGGTTGCCCGACTTCCACATTACGAGAGGGTGAACTCTCAGATAAAGCAGTGGAGCTGTCAGTAAACAACAGCCCCCATCGATATAATCCACTAATGATTTCCAGCTCCCTTTGCTTCGAAAAGAACCTTGTTGTGGTGAGCTCTGGACATTCCAAACCGTGCCTGTTTCTGTTTTAACACCGAGTCAGTGCAACTGGAAAATAACAACCTCTCTGGGATTAAAGTGGCATTTGGAACACGGGCTGTCCCTCCTGCAGCCGGTGGGACAGGTTTCAGTGTGGGGTTTGTGTGCAGGCAGCGCCTGACACGGGAAAATCCCGACCTCAGCCAGGTGTGTTTTCTTCTGGAGCGTTCTTTATCTCAGCACGAGGTGTTTGCCCAGGGACCTGATAGGTGTGAAACCTCGGGAAGGTTTACACAGGACATGTCCAGGCACTGTGTTAACCAACACTGATGTGCTTTATTTGGGTTGCAGGTCTCCTTGGCTGCTCAAAAAAGTAGTCTAGTAGGGTCTGGGGGCTTTGAGGGTGGGGGATGTAAATTTGTCTTGCACATTTAAAATTAGCATGGACAGCTCTGGCCTGGAGTGTAAATTATGTGCTATGTGTTTATAACTCTGCCCTTGGGTTGCTGGTGTTCTTGTGACTATTGAAATAAATTTGGGTTTTACAGAGAGAATCAAGGGTGAAAGCTCAGCTGGGCAGCAAAGGACAGTTGGGGTGACCTGCTGTAGCTTTCAGCTTTTCCTGTTGCAGTAGGAGAGGGTGTATGAATGAGAACCCCCTCAACTGGGTTACATTCTGATGAGAAATAGCTAATTGGAATGTAGTCTAAGATTAACAGATCTGTAGATGAGAAATAGCTAATTGGAATTTAGTCTAAGATTAAAAGATCTGTAGAATCGATTTAGCTTTCCAAAGAAGACAAAATGTATTTTTGTCAGCTCTCTTTCATATATTATCTTCATTATTAGTTATACTGAAAAACTCTCCCCAGTAGTTTTCTGAATTTCACAAAGACTTTCTTCGTGGCCTGGTTTTATTATGCACAGGGAGTTTTAGGCTTTGGCCTGGCAGTGTAATGAGATAGCTGTCAAAACCAGGGCAATGAATCACAGGCTATCTGGGATGAATATGCCAAGTGCTTGCAGTGTGTGCTAATGCCTAAAAATACTTTGCTTTGCGTCCTCATTGGTTTGCCGGTTGTGGCTCCGGTAGCGTAAATTATGGTGTGGGCCCTTTGTTGTTGGGAGGGAAGTGTCTGGAGCTGTTAATGCTGAAGTTGGTTTAATGGTTTTCAGTAAAGTGCAAATGTACAGCCTGATGAATATCAAGCTAATTATGGAGTGAGGAATGTAGGTTTTTTTCCCTTGAGTGATTATATATCTTGTCAATAGTTTAGTTTGGTAAGCCAGGCATTGCCAGAGAAGCTCCGAGGCTGTAAGTTACAGTTAGCACACCATCTGTCTTTTATCATCCATCAGCCCAGCACGTGTAGTTTGGTGCATGAGTGTTGCTACTTCAGGCTCATCAAAGAGAAAGTTCTTTACCTGGCACTGATCTATTCACTGCTGGGCACTGTTACTCCTATGAAATCAGTACCAGTTCTTGCAGTCAGCACACACCGTCCCAGTGTCACTGTGAATTGTTTTCCTGTTCTTTGTTCATACTGAGGAACCTCTTGTGGTGTCACCCCCCCAGCAAAGCCCGTTTCTGGCTTGCAGAGCTGTGACCTCAAGGAACGAGTGGCCTGGGTTTGTGTCTGCTTCCCCACTGACGGCAGTGGGTGACCTGCCCTGCCAAACTGCTGCCTTTCCCCACGTGAATTAACGGGGGAACTTGGGGCTGTGGGGATCTGCTTTCCTCCAGGGCAATAAAACAATCTGGAGCATTGCTCTGCCAGCCCTTGGAAAAGCTGGTGCTGTGGGGGTGAAGGCAGATGTTATCACCTGGGCACTGAACTGCACCACTCACACCAGAACTCGTTCTGCTGCTTTCACTGACCTTCCTCTGACTCCACAGGGCCTTCAGAGCTGTTTGGAGTCATTTTGTTCCTCGGCTTTCGAAAACATTTTATCTAAAGATAGGGTAGGTCTGGACTGAGGGGGAGGTTCTTATGCAAGGGTTGACGAGTATTTAGAAAGTGCATTTCTATTAGACAGTATCTTTCAATTCTAGCTTAAAATGCTTTTTTCTGTTTAGTCCCAAATTTTGTGTTGTTATGGATTATTAGCAGTCAGCACTTCAGAGCTTTTAGAGCTTTTGTCAAATTTGAATCCAATGGGAGCTTGAAAATTTGTCTTTTGAATGAAATTATTAAAAGTTAATTCTAAAGCAGTCCCCAAGTACTTTCAAAATATTGTAAACCCTTCACTTTACGGCTGTTGATGTGGAAGATTGTTATCAGTACAGACGGCCAAGGCAGTAGAAGCTCTCCCTGAATTCCAAAGAAGGCACTTGTTAAAATAGACCTTTTTGCAGTTTCAGATGAAATGAAAGAAGAACCAACCCAGGTTTTCATTCTGTATCATTTTCTTTGTTCACTAAATTACTTTTTTAGTTGTTTCATGTCCTGACATATTTTTCTTGCATTCAGTTGTTGTATCTTCTCAGAAATAAAATCGGAATATGAAGTAAAAATCTCTTGCAAGAATTGCAACACAAGAATTGAGACCCCACCCCTGCAGGGAGAGAGGACAAATCTCTGATACCACTTTGTATAAAGAGTCTATCTCAGGCCTGACACTGTGATTTTTGTGGGGGAGAATGTTCTTGCACACTTCACACAAAAACGAAAACAAGTTTGGCTTGTACATACAGGGTTTTATAACTTCCATAGCTTTTCATAACAGCGCTAATCCCAGGCTTTAATTAAACAATTAATTATAAAGCTTTGTGTTCAAAATAAAATCTATGGAGTATCTGCAACCTTGATACCACATTCTGCAGCCACTGATAAAAGTCAGAAATGCAATCGGGAGAAAGTGGTTTTTTGTTTCTGGGTGTGGGTGAAACACTTGTAATTATTTCAATAATCTGTTCCTTTTTATGGCCATACAATTTGAAAGAATAAACTTTCAAACTCCCTAGCCTTCTGCAAGTGACTGCTGCAGATGGTGGTCAGAATAAATGAGTAATATGGCATTGCAGTCTGTGACACTCAGGGTGGCAGTGACCACATCAATGATGTGACTTGGATGGTTGAATTTAAGAAAGCCCTTGAGAAGCAGTGAAAGTCGAACCCAGAGCTCTGGGGGAGGCGAAGGAAAGCCTTGGAAATTGGGGGTATTTTCAAGGAAAGGATGCCCACGTGTGGCACAACCTCCTTGTGCTGCCTTCACTCCCAGTGAGGCTCCTCGTGCAGGGAGCAGAGCTGAGCCCAGGGCAGGTGCTTTCCCTGGCTTGCTGGACCTCCTGGCTGTGCCAGGGACCGTTCCCTTCAGTGCTGCCATCCCAGGACAGGCTCACACCTCCTGGTACCCACGGAGCCCTGTCAGGCACCGAGGGCTGGGAGGTGGCAGTGGTGCTTTTTGCCCCACACCAAGGATCTCACTTAAACCAAAGCTTAGAAAAGCTGTTGTGGTTTCCTGATCTCGGTCATAGCTGAGCACTCTCTGGGTCGTTCTGCCCGTGGCTCACTCAGGTGTTCATCTGGTTTTCAGCAGGACTTGCATGATTGGCTTCGTCCCTTATGGTTTCCTTTCTCTGCAGCTCAGTTTGTGAGTGACTGAGGGAAGTACAGAAGTTTTCCTTTTCAGAAAGCAGAGTGTGCAGAGGAACCCTTGGCATGTTCCTACGTTCTGTTGGGTCCCAAGTCCTCCCAACCTTCTCAAATAGCACTCATCTGGAACACAGTGCTGGCTACTGATGTTCTGAGGAGAGTTTGAGCCCACGTAGAATTCCAGCATTTCTGTAGCCTTGATGCCACAATACATAGATATTGATATGTTAAATCTACACATCTGCAGCAAGTAGTGTTCCATGTGCTGCATGTTCCTGATACGTGATACCCAACCCATCAGCATGGTGGTTATTTCACAGGTTGTTTTTTGTGGAGATGACACACTTTGATCTCTCACTGAGAAGACAGGAAGAGAACATGCTGTGTGGAGAACATGCTGATTCTGTAAGATAAGAAGATAAAAGATAAAACTCTCTATGAAGAGAAAATGGGGTGGATTTGCTCTTATGTTGTATTTTATTTGCAACTAAACTTCATCAGTAGTCATTACATTCTGGGTGTCAAATTCCCGCCTGCAGTTTAAAGGAACTTCAATAGTTTTAATTTCTTGTTTTCAACAGTTGTATTTCCTTTTTGCCCTTGTTCTTGCATCCAGTCGTTGGGCTTGAGAGATACTCTGAGTTCAGTCCTGCTTTGTAACATCTTGAGCTGCATATTTTGTAGGGCAGCAGGAGAGGAACTGGTACTCACTGTCCCTGGTTGAACAAACACTGCAAAGTTTAATCCCAGTGCCGCTGTAAATATTTTATCTGAGCGCAGATGCCTGGTCAGCCTGCATAATTTAACAATGTCAGGTAGTGAAAATTAAGATACTTCTCCCATTTTCTGCAGTTATTCCTGATCTATGGTTTGTGTACTGCTGATTTGGACTTTAATTTTCTCTGCCCTGTGTATTTTACAATTGTCTGCTCCAGCTGATTGTGACTGGAAAGAAGCATGTGCAATATTTAGAGGTGCAACCTGAACGTTTAGTTATTCCTGTATTATATTATCCTTCTGGTTTTGTGCTTTACCTGAATTGCACTAAAATGTGTAGTTTTTCAAGGAAAGTTACTCTTCTGTCCATGCATTTTCATTTGGCAGTTAAATATTTTACTTTGCAGTAATTCTAACGTGACCAACAATTGTTTTGTACCATTTGAGTCATTGAAGATGTCGTTAATTCATTAATTATTAAAAGCAAAAAAAGTTGTTCAACCTGTGCACTTAAAAGAAGGGAAGTTGTAGCCCATGTGCTGTTTGAGAGTTGTGAGTAAACTCTGTAGTAAATAATGACATTCAGCAGCTGGTTTTTGTTTTGCAGAACACCAGCTCAGTGACGGTGCCAGAAACGCTGCTGTTTGTCTCAACCCTGGATGGCAGTTTGCATGCTGTGAGCAAGAGGACAGGAGCCATCAAGTGGACTTTAAAAGAAGGTGAGCAGGAGGTGTCCTGCTGCCTTCAATAGCAGCAATAACAGACAAAGTAATTGGTAATTCCCACTGTTGGTAAATACTTCCTTTTCTTTCTTAATTTGGCTCTTGTTCCAACATTAAGCTCCAGTGCTTCTGGAGTCATGTTCACCTTGGTAATTTCACTTGCAGATGTTTTCCAGGTTTGTGTGTGGGTTTTTTTAGGTTTGTGGGTTTTTTGTTTGTTTGTTTGTTTGTTTGTTTTTCCCCCCAGAATGTTTAGGCTGTAGTGGTATAATTGGTAACATGTTTTATGGGAATGAGTTCAGTATAAGCAAGCTTAGAGCAGAATAGATGTGTCAGCTTGTGGAGCTGATGGCACAGGGATTGCATGATCCTGCCTCTGGAATACCCTGCATTCACTGGCACAGTGCATTTTCCCTATAATACATGTTTAGGAACAGCACAGGTTTTTAAATAAAAGAACTGCACCTGTGTAAAGAAATTTAACATTGCTCAGTGACTGGAAGGGATTTTGTAATTTTAATTACTGAGCAGAGCTGTCTTCAGGAAACATTTGGTAGTTAATACATATTTGGTTTAGTGGCACCTATGACATATGGCAGAGTTGATAGCAGCACTTCCCTTCTGTAAATGAATTAGATAGAAGGTCAGATGCAGGGAGTCACTTATTGCATCATTCTGTCCTCTATTTTTAAACCTGCTCTCAGTTTAGCAGGTGAGCTGAAATGGGGGGAGATGGACTGTGCAGATCTGCTGTCTGCAGTACAGACCAGCTGCTGTTCCTTGTGAAGCCACTCCCACTGGAAAGCAAATGCAGCAGACAAAAAGTTGACTTCTTAAATGAGCAAAGAAGGCTTTTGTAGCTCCTCTTGGAGTAAAAAGGGGGTGAGCAAGTATTTTCTTGAAGGATCCTGGTTAGTAGGTGTGATGCTTAGTCCTGGCCCGGAAGGGTATCCCAACTGGCACTGGTTTGCAGCCAGACTCAGTAAGTGGCAAGAGGTGTTTTGAGGAAGAAATCAACACAGTTTGGTAATGAGAAGGATCCTTGTTAGAGTGTGTTGATCAAGGAACTTCCCTTGTTTAAAAAAAAAAAAAAAAAACAAAGAAAAAAAGGTTGCAAAACTCTGGTTGGAACAGTAGAACTGCCAGACTGGGTTATCTAGTTTTATAGGACTTCTCTCTGTTGCTAACTATGAATTATTCTGCATCTTCTGTACATGAGGGGTGTTCACTTGCTGTTTGGAAAGCACTTATTGCCCGTTACTTTATTTCTGTGCCACAGAGCAACACACGAGGGTCAATGAAAAACACAGCTAGTGGTGGCTGTGCTTGTTCCAAGATGCCTCCTGAGTTAACTTAGCTGAGTGGACCTGGAACAAGGGCCTGTACGCATAAATTGGTGAATTGATTTTTAGTGGGAGATTTTTATTGATTAAAAATCAATAAAAATTGATTTTTATTTATTTTTGCAACACTTGCTATGATTCTACATCAGTGAAATGCTTGTAGTGTTGCAGAGAATTATGAGTAGGAAGCTGCCTGCACTGCAGTGTTCTTGCAGGTGCCACTTTACCCTGATTACCAGAAAAATGAGCCATGTGTTGTAGCTCACATGAGGAGCTCTGGAGGTCACCTGAAGTGCTGCATCGGCATCCACCAGGAAGGGAACGTTTTATGACTGCCCTTAAGCAGCAAGGTATTTAACAAAGGGCAATTCAGGTACAATTTTTTTTTTCACTGGGGGGGGGGGAAAAAACAAGGCACTGTTCATTATCAGGCAGTGCTTAAACAAACATGAAAATCTTGCCGTGTGTGGTTTGTTTTAATTTAGTGCTGAAGCTTATCTTGGGTATGCAGAGTAAATGAGCCAGTGCTTATCACCACAATAACTTGTGTTTCCTGCCTTCACTTAGTGCTGGCATGAAAGGTACCTGGGATACTCCTGCTCCCCAGAAAGCAAGAAATGGGTCACTTGGGAATAGGACTCTCCACTTAAATAATCTGTGTTATTTAATATTGAATTTGAGATGCTAAAGATGCAGTTGTTTCAGGCTGTGCTCCTGAACAGGCTGCTTCTCTGTTCTGAGAGTCACTTCTGGATGTCCTTCTGTCCTGTTCAAAGAGATTACCCAGCTCCTTAAAAGCTTTTCCCTTGAGAACTGATTCAAAGTCTTTGGCCAGAAGAATAAATAATATATACAGATTTGGATCTAGGTTAAGGACCAGCAGAAGTTCAGTTACAATCTTCATTTCTCTGTAGTAATCAAAAATTGAAGGCCCACAATCAATTCAGAAGGTTTGGATTTCCCATACCTTACTTATAACCTGTGGACTTCAGTGGGCTCTGTGATAAGATAGAAAGACTTTATCTATTAATATGCCACATGTAGATTTTAAAAGGGAAAATCCGAGATCCTGTAGATCCTGCTTTTGTAACAGTGGTTTTTCCCAGGAAGGAAGGAATATCTTTGTAAGTAGTTAGCCTAAATATGTGTAAATAATGTATAAAATTAATGGAAAATTATTAAGGATTGTCAAAGCAAAACAACTGTAGGGCAGGATGGTATTCAGCAATTTCCAGAGCATAGTTTGAACATCGAACCTGTAGTTGCAACAGCAGGGAAGGCTGAAATGGTTTAAATTGCCCGTTAGCCCAAACTTTATGGTGTGGCCTCAGGCCAGGAAACCGTTTTTTCCAGCTCATTCCAACTCACTGTTTCAGAGTCTCCCACTTCTCCTTTTCAGTCTCTGGGCACATTACAGTGATGAAAACAGGCAACTTTATCTTGTGGGTAAAAGAATACTCAGATTTTGGTCAAAGGACAAATTGTTATCTTATTATCTTTGTGAAATATGGAGAAAAGTCAAATGCATTATATTTAGCAGTAGGGGTACAGTTTCAGAAGTTGTATAAATGGCTTTTTTCCACATGTGTATGTAAAGTGTGGGTTAGAACGACCTGAAACGTGCTCTGCCCACTCTCAAATGCGTTCTGGTCGTGATGCAACCAAACTGGGTTGGGACATCTGCTGCTGCCAGGTCAAACCCTTCATTCTGGGGAAGTGTAACAGAGCCAAATAATTTACCAAATATCTGGACAATCGTTATGTTACCGGGCTCCTAAGAACTGCTCGTAAATAAACTTTTGGAGTTCTAGAAGAAATCTTCATAATCCCGGTTCAGTGTTGTTTTGGCATCTTTGTTTTCTTAGTCTAGAGGGTGGAAAGGTTTTTGGACAGGATTTCGTACTAAAGTCCTTCTGTAGGACATTGCAAGACGTTGGCTTTTCTGCTGCTCCAGGGAGTGGAAGCTTGAGGGAGACAGAAATGTATTTTTATCATGGTTCTATCATGTTTTCTTTGTAAAGCTTTTGTTCTGATACCGAGTAGATAGTGCTTTGTTCAGTGGTTATCGCTGCTGGTGGTGCTGGAACAGATGGGGCTGTTGCAGTGACTTACCTCATTACAGGGAACTGCAGTTCAGGGAAATTTTGAAAGCAGGATGACGTGGTTGCAGTCCCAACATGTCAACACCTGAGAGGGCAGCAGCTGCAGAGCAGACCAGGCCTCACTCTCTGACTTGTGCAAGAACTCTGGGTTTGACCCGTTGGGGGTCAGCCCCTTTTCCTGCTCCGTATCCAAGCACATGAAAACTGTTGTCAAACCTGGCAGCAATGAATTAAACTCAAGATTCTCTTTTTATCTCAGAGCAGGCTCTTATTTCAAACCAGACTTTGCCCCAGGGTTGGAACACATCCCAACCCCAGGAAAGAGAGCGTGGAGAGCTTGGTGTCTGCATCTCTGCAGAGCTAGACCTGAGTTCAGCATCACACCAGTGTTAAGAAAAGGAGAACATTTGCATCACCCCAGTCGCTAAAAATGTAGAGAAATGGCTCTCCCAGGCCTGTCTTTCCAGGTGAAAGGTGCTAGTGAGAGAATTCCTTTCACTGCAGCAGGTGAACCCTCCCTGGGTTTGTGTTCAGTCCCTGTGAACAGCCCCATGTGTGGAAATGAATCGGATACCAATAAATGCTTCCTGACACAACACTCAGTGCTGCAGGAAGCCATCAGAATAATCAGTGTTTTGGTTCCTGTGCTAAAAAAATTTCTGCTGCTTTGTAATAATTCCTAATCTGTTCCATCTCCCTCTTCTTTATCACTGCTTGTAAATCAAATTTCAGTTACTAAGAAAACATGGAAAAACAGGTTTGTTTGTTTGTTTTTTTCACTTCTGGTGAAGCACATGATGGTACTAAAGAGAAGTTCAAGGACTTTGTCATGAGAATGATGCTTCTGTACAGCTTGGGATTTGCCACAAGGCTTTCCTTCAGGTCACCTGATATCCAGCAGTGCTCCAGAAAAACACACTGCAGGAGTTTGAAGAGACATTCATGGGATTTCTGGCAGCTTTTATGAGAGGAGACATTTGTTGATGAGGTTGGAAATTGTTGTAAGTGGGGGTAAAAGATTAATGCAAGTAAATACTGCACATATATATGTGTGTGTGTTCCTTCACTTCTGTAGTACTGTGCACAAATTCTCAGATCTTTGGGATAATTGGAGCAGAGGGCAGCACTTTTTTTTGGTAGATAAAAATAGATTGCTCAGTTTTAGAAAATTAAGTGACAAGAAGTTATTAGCCCCCAAATGCTTCAGTGTATTCTGGTTTTTCAGGGTATTTTTGAGGCAGGGAAGGAGCTGTAGGAAAACACTGGGAACCAGACTCTCCTGCAAATGTCATGGGCAAACCAGCATCAGTTCCTAGAAAACATAATCTGCCTTTGGAAATTTCCTGTGGTTGTTCAGGTTTCCCTGGGCATTCTTTGAAAACAACCCCCTGAAACACTGCTGAGTGTGAGGAGCTCCCACTCATGCTGAGGAGTGGGTTGTGTCACGGCAGGAACGGAGCAGTCAGGAGTTTGGGGCTGGATTCACATGGTAGCAGTTTTATCCTGTAATTCCACATAGGAACTTCACCATTTCACTCAGAGAATAAGCAGTCCTTTTGCTAAAATGAAGTTTCAGAAATTAATTCCAACAAGAATATTTTCTTATGCTTTGCTGACTGGAAAGTGTTCGAGTGCTCGAGTTCATCCACTTACGTGATGGTCAGCAAATGCTGCTTTCTTACTTGCTTTTCTTCAGCAGCAGACTGAGATATCACAAAGCTTGTGGGATACTTGGAGCACACCCTGAGAAATAATTGACATTAAGTTTGGAGCGTGGGGTGTCTCTCCCAACACATCCTGAAACCACTTTCTTCACCCAAGGGGTGGAAATGAATTGCTTGATGTAGTTAATGGAATAAAGGTCTGAGTAAGCAGCGTGGTCTGTGGAGACACACACAGGGCACTGAGTCACTGCTTTGTTTGAGTGTTAATTATTCTCAGGGCCTTTGATGTGTGCTTGGGTTCTCAAGGAATTAAATGGAGTTTATTTGGACACCTTGGAGAATGTACCTGGAGTGTTTTATAGGCTTAAAGAGAAAAAAATCGCATCCATGTAGTTATGTTTTGAACAAAGCTGTTTGCTGTTGTAAAAAGAAATCAGTGAAATTGGGATAACTGTACTGTTATCCCTCATAACTTGCTTCATTCTCTGATACTCTGTGCATTCCTTTGGGTGAGTGCTGTTTTCAGCCAGGGATCTGTCTGGTGTTTTCAATCTGCTCTGCAAATATCCCAGATAATGCCCAGGGTCTGTGCCAGTTTCCCAATCAGAGGCTCTCAAAACATCTCTGGTTTTGTCCCTATTTCCCTGCTGTTGCATCATGATCTTTGCATGGAGGCAGAAGGGGTGAAAAAACAGCGTGTGCCTGGTCATCTGTCATCCTCTTGCCCAGGTTTATTCCAGTGTAGTGATTTGATTTTCCCTGTGGAAGTGCAGATACTTTGAGGATTGCATCCTCTCGACTTCTGAGCTGCTTTCTGCCAATATGACCGTTTCTCTGGGGAATTGGAGGGTATGTCTTGTAAATCAGGGTATTTCCGTGGTGTTGGCATCAGGACTGAAAATCCCATGGCTTTTATGACCTTTTCTTTTTCTGTGTGTGCAGATCCTGTGCTCCAGGTGCCCATCCATGTGGAGGAGTAAGTGTTTCCTTTATCTCCTTTGCTGCTTGTTTGGTTTTTCACTGATGCCTTCAAACTTGGTTTAATTTGAACCCAAACAGTCCGTGTTCTACAGAAGTTGCCAGCCTTGCAGCAGTCACTTTAAGGTGGTTAAAATCCAAATTTGGGGCTTTAACTTTATGCCTCTGAAGTCAGTGGTGACATCCTTTCTTTTCTGTGGTTTGGTTTTGATCACAGAACCTCAGACATCAGGGTTTGGGTTGGTTTGGGTTTGTTTTTGTAGTTTGGGGGAGGGTTGCCTTTATCTCTCAAATTTACTTAGTTCTGGCAACTCTTTTATTGTTTCTTGCCTTCCTTATGCTTTCTGGGTTTTTTGTTTGGTTTGGCTTTAATTCTGTGGCACTTGAAGAGCATATAAATCTTGTTTCAAAGCTTTCACTCAAGTCATTGCCTGCCACGTTTGGGCCTTTGAATTTTCTAATGCATTAGTAATCTTAATTATATCAGTTCTGAAGCTTCCTTATATTTTTAAATTCTCACATTAATAAATGAAACTTTAAAAACTGGATAATAAAAAGCAAAAAGATGTAACGTTGGATGAACTTCTGTGTAAAGCCAGTACTGAGCACAGTCACTTTCCTGTTCCACATTTTATCCTTCCCAATTGCTGCTTCAATCCCAGGCCAGCGTTCCTGCCGGACCCCAACGATGGCAGTTTGTACACCCTGGGTGGCAAGAACAGCGAGGGCCTGACTGTGAGTATTTCAGTTCTCTGCTGGGAAGTGCCCCAGTAACCTTTACAGCACGAAAACAAACACACTGATTGATCAGAGCAGAATGGGGTGGTCAGGAAATGATTTCTGCTTGAAAATACCAACAGCACGTCTTGTCCACTGGTCCAGCGTTCCCGTGACTTGCTAAAATAAAATTGAATAATCTCTGCGTGATTTGATGGGAAAGGTGGACCCAAAAGAACACCAGATGTGTCACTCTCACCCAAATGCTTCATTTTCTAAAGCCTTGTGCCACCCAAAGGTGCCTTTGAAGATTTAGGAAGCAGCCAGAAGTGCTGAACCTGTCCTAGTCACCGGTCCCTGGAGCCCACAGCTCCTGGCAAATGTTTGACTTGTGTTTTTAAACTTTATGGTGACTCTCAGATAAAATGTTTGGCTTCCCACAAGTTTGTTTTTTTCTCTGGCAGCTGGATGATTTCCCTTCAGCCCTTCAGTGTTGTTAAATGTTTTAGTAAATATTTATTTACTCCCCACTCCCCCCACCCCCCAGGACAGGCAGATCAGAACTTGCAAAATGATTCCTGGTACCTTTCCTGGGTGAGTCCAGGGAGCAGCAATCTCTTTGAATCTATCCTTTATTGTTTGTTTGCTTGTTTTTCCTCCAGAAACTTCCATTTACTATCCCAGAGCTGGTGCAGGCATCTCCCTGTCGCAGTTCTGATGGCATCCTGTACATGGGTGAGCTCACTTTTTATCTCCTCTAGGCTGTAAGATGTTCAGTGACTGCAGAATGTAGAGAATCCTAGGCAGGGAAATAGGAAATAGGCTTTATTTTTTATAGTAATTATGTTTTTTCATAAACCTTTCTGATGACAAAAGAACTGATTAATGTAGAATTCAATTACTCTTTGAAGATTGAAACCCAAAGGTCTCCCTGAGGGAGAAAATATCTTTTCTAAGCAGTGAAGAGCCTGTGTGGGGTTTTTTATTTGTTTGTGATGTGACTTCTGCTTAAAGTCTTCTTACAATAATAAATGACATTGACTGCCAGACAATTAGAATTAAATAGAAATCCCATTGCCCCACAGTCAGACATCCTCCTTTATCTGAGGCACAGTCACTTCATTTGTGCTACAAAGAATAGAAGTTTGGCTCACTGCCCTGACTCATTCTGACTGCAGATGGATTTGGGAGGAGAAGAGGAGAAAGAAGGACAGTTATTACTTATCACAACAGTAAAATATGGGAAGATCAGGAAGAATTTAGCATTGTTTTTGTGAAATCTCCTAAAGGCCCAGTATTAATTCCGGTTCTCCACTTGGTGCCTTTCCAGTAAAGGAGTGAAAAATGTGCATTTGAAGCTTCTAAACATGTGTTGGTGTCAAAGACATTCTTGTGGCTCTGTTAGATTTTATCAGTGGGAAAAGTCATTTAACCAAGAACTTCCTGTTCTAGATGTTGTATTTGGGTTTTTTTGATCAATATTTGAGATTGGCCAATGATGAATTTAACCCTGACTACAAGAAACTGTTTTATTAAAAATGCTTTATTGGTGCTGAGTTCATGAGGGTGCTAAAGGAAAAACAAGACTGAAAAGCTGGATGGAAGTGCAGTTTTTCCAGCTGAATGGTAACGTGGCTTAAATTCTGATTTCAGGTAAAAAACAGGATATTTGGTACGTGGTGGACCTCATGACTGGGGAGAAACAGCAGACCTTGACTTCCTCCTTCGCTGAAAGTCTTTGCCCCTCAACATCCCTCCTGTACCTGGGCAGAACAGGTCATGTGCTTTTTTTACTGTAGCTTATAAGAAAATCATATTTAAGTTTAGGCTCATAACAAATGACCTTGTGAGCAGTTCAGGTTTTCGGGTTTATTTCTTAGGAAGACTTCTGTCAGTTATGATTTTAGACTGTCCACAGAGGAATTGGTAACAGATAGAGCACATCCACTGGCATTGCAAGTGTGTGACATCACTGCTGGAGTTACACCAGCACCGAGGAGGGGCTGACTGGCAAAAAGGAATAAGGGTTGCAGACTTGTTCTTTAACCCCTCTCTCAGTGTGCTCCTTGATGGGATAGTGTTGGGAGAATGAAATGAGAGAGCAGTGAGTGTGTGTGGTGCTTGGGGAGTGGCTCAGGTGGGAGGTGAGTGATTCTGTTCTCTCATAGGTTTTTTTGCTTCACAGACTGTATATTTTTTAACAGAGTACACCATCACCATGTATGACACCAAGAAGAAGGAGCTGCGATGGAATGCCACCTATTTTGACTATGCAGCCACTCTGCCTGATGAAGACATAAAATACAGTAAGAATTTGATTGCTGTGTCCCCCCTCACTGGGGTTTTGTGTACAGGCAGAAATATTCTGATTTTTTCTGAAGGGCAGCTGAGCTTCCATCAGCCCCTGTGACAAAGGCTCTGGTGCTGAGCTGCTCTGCCATGCAAGGCTGTTGTTAAACCAGCCAGTGCCCTGTGTGCCAGTGGAGCTGCAGCAGCCCAGGAGCTCTCTGTGTTGCAGAGATGTCCCACTTCGTGTCCAACGGGGACGGGCTGGTGGTGACGGTGGACAGCGAGTCCGGGGACGTGCTGTGGATCCAGAACTACGCCTCCCCCGTGGTGGCCTTTTACATCTGGCAGAGGGAGGGGCTGAGGAAGGTCCTGCACACCAACGTGGGCATCGAGACCCTGCGCTACCTGACCTTCATGTCCGGGGAGGTGGGACACATCACCAAGTGGAAATACCCCTTCCCCAAGGAAACGGAGACCAAGAGCAAACTGACGTGAGTGTGGGATCCCCCTGGTTCTCACTGTCCATGTGGCACTAAAACCTTGTCTATGCACAAGTCAAGGGTTGTGCTCCAAGATGCAACATGGGGAAAAGAACACATAAAATCAGCTCTAGTTCTCCAGCTGCTGTTTCATAAAATGCTTGATGGTTTACTGTAAAGTCAGAGACCAAATAAAAAAACTTACATAAACTTAGGTTATACACACATAGTTGTATATTCTTAAGTTTTATCAGATGTTCTGTGCTGAGTAGTTTCTCATAGTGTGGAATTAAATTGTTTTTCCTAACGTGAAAAAATACAGAAATAGGATGTGAGTTATGTCAAATGAGTAAAAGCTGTGAGAGATGAACTAACAATGCTTTCATGATTAAAAAGAAAGGCTTCGTAGCACAGCAATACTTCAAACAATTTTACAGATCCAGGCTTTTCAGGACCCAAATCCTTGTTGATTTGGCAAAGTCACACACTTGTTCTGCAGGATTGTGCTGCCCAGGTTTCAGCTGTGGTGGTAAATCAACCATTTACCTGTTGCTAACCCTGCCTGTCTCTCCCCAGCCCAACCCTGTACGTGGGGAAATATTCCACCAGCCTGTACGCGTCGCCCTCCATGGTGCACGAGGGGGTCACTGTCGTGGTGAGTTGAGTGGGCTTGGAGAAAGGGTATAAGATATAATTTACTATATATAAATATATTAAACTGGAAAAGAAAATAAAACACCGAAGACTGTACATCTGCAGAAATGTGGGGTTATTGGAGATTGCTGTCGAGAAATGCATAGCAAATGCAGTGTGTCCTGAAACAATTCCCAGTGAGCCCTAAGGATGCATGGCCGTGTTTCAGGCATCATTTCAGTGCTGCAGAGCAGTAACTGCAGCTCCTCAGGAGCTGTGCCAGGCAGGCTCACAGGAGAGGGCCTGAGGTTACTGCTCTTTGTGGTTTGTGTTAAAATTGCTGGTTTGTTCACCAGAGTGACTCCCCACAGACAGGAAACTGCGTCATAGTTTCGTTTTTCTCACTGTGGCTGAAGAGGTAGGAAATACAGATCCTGTTTAGGAAAAAAAAATAGGGGGAATAATCTCATCTCCCAGGCAACACGTCCCTGAGGAGGTGCAATGTCCAAGGCTGTGGAAGCAGCTGCTGAGGGCAGAGTGGCCGTGTTTGCTCAGGGTGACGGTGCTGCCGGTAATCTCTGCCTGCCCACCCATTCCACCTACAGTTTTTTATTTTCTTGCCTATTTAAATAGTCCAAGGTCACAGCAGCAATAACTGGAACCCCAATCTCTCCCCAGCCCCGAGGCAGTGCCATACCCCTGCTGGAGGGGCCAAAAACACAGGGGGTCACCATCGAGGACAAGGGCGAGTGTGTCATCACCCCCAGCACCGACGTGAAGTTCTCGGGGAGGCTGAAGGACAAGCACAAGCTCAACTACTGGAACGACTGGCTCTTGATAGGTGGGGAGGCCCTGCCTGGCCTTAATTACCCAGTTTTAGCCATAGTTTCTGATTTGTCCTCATTTGCATATGAATTAATGTGTTTAAGTATCCACTGGACACCGTTTTTCCCAAGGCTCCTGTGACTCAGTGACAGGGTGAAGAGGGCTTAGCTCCATGTGTGGAAAGTTGCTGGTTGGTTGTTTGCCCCCTCCCTCAGAGAGGGGCACAGGTTATTTATTATTTACTGTAAATACTTACTGTTACTTTCATTTTCACCATATGGATCAGATGGTCACGTGTTCCCCATTTTATAAATGGATTAAAACACAGAGGCTGAAGGATATTAAGTGTCAGCCTGTCCTGTGCATCCCAAATCCCCAAATTTTGGAATTGGCTTTTCATGGTATTTATAATTTTGCTTCCAAAACAAGGAACTGTCCGAAGTTCAGTTTTTAGTGATGCCTAAATGATGTGGGAGCTCTGGGACAGCGTGCAGCTTTCAGCCTCTTTAAGTGCCACCTTTCTCTTCCCATGATCCCTTTCCTTGTTAATAGTCTCACTCCTGCAGTACAACAGGCACTTCCTTAAATAGTTTGTATTCCTGTGCAGCCCTCTGTGCTGAGGGACCTCTGCCCTCCATTTTCCCCTTTTCCTTTCCTGCTCTGTAGAGTATTTTTATTTTGTGGTGCTCTCAAGCCTTTTGTAAATCAGCTTTATATCTGCTCTTCAGCAAAGATGTTGAAATCAAGGATATCTTTCTTACAAAAAGGACAACTTTCTATTTCAACAAATGTGTTTTTTATTTGAAGGGCACCACGAAACACCATTATCTGCCCCTACAAAGATCCTGGAGAAATTCCCAAGCAACTTACCAAAGAGGCCTGAAAATGTGATTCCAGCTGACTCTGAGAAAGCCACTATTGAAGAGGTTTGTGATTAATAATTACATAAGAATAATATATATTACATATATGAGAATAAGATAATATATAATAATTATATGAGAATAATTATCCTGCTGGGTGGTAGAAGAATATAAAGGAGTAGAAGTTGAGGAAGGACATGGAAAAGAAGCTGAATGGAATTACTCCATATTTTTGGTGTCAGATTTCCATGTCCTTAGCACACGGAATCCCTGGTGTGTGCTGTGTCATTCCTCATTTCACAATTAAGACTTTCAGCTGCCTTTTTTTTTCCCCACATGCAAAACTTTGACTTTGGCAGGTTCAGAAATGACTAAAAGCGATGTGGCAGAGAGGCTGGATGTAAATGCCTCATCACCCACAGAGATACTGAGCTGACAGAGCTTTCTTGGCCTCAGGTGATTGACATCGTGGCAGGTTCCTCCCCAGAAGTGCCTCCTGCTGCCCCACAGGAGATGGAAGAGACTCCTGCCCGGCCCATCCTGCGGCCCGAGGCTCCGGTGGACTCCATGCTGAAGGACATGGCCACCATCATCCTCAGCACCTTCCTGCTCGTGGGCTGGGTGGCCTTTATCATCACCTACCCCATGGTAATGCTGACCTGGCTTCCTGTGCTGCTGGGTGTGGGAGGGAGAGTCTGTAACGCTGGACAGCCAAGGAATGATACGGGAGTTGGTTCCACGCTCCAGGGACGTTCCCTCCTCACACATCTGCAGTGGGGAGCAAAGGCTGCAAATCTGACTTAACAGTGATTTCTTTGGGCCAGCTCTGGAGAGCTTTCTCCTTTTGTCTACCAGTTGTGGTTCTTGTAGGTGTTACTCTTTTTAGACAAGATCTTAACACCACTGGCTTCACTCCTCCCTTCCTCACCTGAGCCACTGTCAGGTTTTCCAGGTTTTGGATCCAAGCCTTTATCCTGGTGTGGTTTAAAAGCACCTGGTCAACCCAGTAGCAATTTTTCCCATATTAACCAACCCATGGGATTTCTCAGCTTGGCAGTGGAAGTTGAATGAAGTTGAATCTGAGGGGCTGGCAGGGCCATGACAGGAGAGTTTTGCTCCCCACTCTCAGAGGCAGCTCCCTGGTAGCTGTGGGGCTCCCCTGTGTGACCCGGCTGTGCAATCTTTACTGAGGTTCCCTCTCACAGAGTGTCCATCAGCAGCAGCAGAGGCAGCATCAGCTGGAGGAGAAGATCCAGCTCTTGCAGCAGCAGAAGCTGCCCTTTGGTGCCCCTGGTGACGTCCCCCCCGAGGCGGATTTCCTGGACACGTCGTACGGGCGCACGGAGAGCTCAGCCGGCAGCTCCCCCAACCTGTCCCCTCGGGCCTCCAACCACTCTGCCTTCTCCAGCCTCTCCACCTCCGACGGCGGAAGCTGCCTCTCCACAGAGCAGGAAGAGGGAGGTGAGGCTGACCCAGGGGGGTTTGTTGGGGCTCTGTGTCCCCAGTCTGTGATGATGCACTGAAATAGTTACTGGTGATATTTCGTAGCTCAGCAAATTAAAAGAAGCATCTTCCTCATCCAACCCGACCCTCTGCACACCCTGACCCTCTGCAGGATTATTTGCTTTACACAACCAGCTGAGGGGTTGTGCTGCCCATGGCACTGTGTTCCTGTAACCTGTACCATTCCAGGGAGAGGTTCATTTAAATAAAAACACATATTATGATTAACTGGAATCAAGGACTAAGGATTGCACACACTGCCTGCCTTCCTGCCTGGTCTGCCTGTGCACTCACTCGTCCCCTCAAAGGCTGTTCAGGGGAACTGCTACCAATCCACTTCCATAACTGCCAGTCAGCATTTCCTAAATTCAACATCTGTAAACTTTTAGAAAGAGCTTGGCTGCTGAGAACCACTTCTCTCTCACTGCTCTGAGCCATCATCTTTGCAGACCCTCTGTCAGGTGTTGTGTGGTTTTGACTCTTAGTGTTGGATCATTTGGTCAACAGAGTATTTCCCCCTCAGGGTGAGTGCCAACATGCAGATGCTCATTTGCTTTCATCATCTGTTTGTTAAATTTAAACATGAACAAAGAGACTTTTCCAGACTGGCCCCAAAGGCTGTGCAGTTGTAAAAGGCTGCCTTGCCCCATCCTAAACCTGTCCTTGTTTCTTTTTTCTTGTTCAGATGAAGATGCAAACCGAGTGATGGTTGGCAAGATTTCTTTTAACCCCAAAGATGTACTGGGACATGGAGCTGAAGGGACAATTGTTTACAGGTAGGAGGGAATGTGTGCATTGAACAGACCAGTGTTTGCATTAGGCATTTGTTTTTTATAAATGTCCTCACATACCTAATGTGAGCAGGCATTAAGCTTTTTGCATGTGCCTGGAGTATTTTCATGCATTTTCTTCAGCAGCAAAAACCTTTACTTGACTTCCCAAAGAAGCGTTTCCTGCCCAGAGGTGCCAATTCCTCTGGCCAGGCTTTGTGCGGGGTGTGAAGGGCTGTTGTGGTTTCCCTCTCTGCCTGCAGGGGCACCTTTGACAACCGCGATGTGGCAGTGAAGAGGATCCTCCCCGAGTGCTTCAGCTTCGCGGACCGGGAGGTGCAGCTGCTGCGGGAGTCGGACGAGCACCCGAACGTGATCCGGTACTTCTGCACGGAGCGGGACCGGCAGTTCCAGTACATCGCCCTCGAGCTCTGCGCGGCCACGCTGCAGGAGGTGACACGGCCCACCTGCTCCCTGCAAGGCCTCACTGCCCTCCAGCTCAGCTGCTCAAGTGCCTTACACAGGGATGTTCCCATTCCTGCCACCGTCACCTCCCTGACAGTTCCACATTCCTGGGACAGGGGTGGTTTCAGACCTTTAGGAAGACACCCCTAACCCTGGACTGATTTAAGGACAGACGCTGCTGTCTTTGGATTCTTTTTCTAGTCATTCTCCCCCTCCCACCACCCAGACTTTTGAAAACTTTCTGCCCTTGTTTCTGGAGCACAGTGCTCTGCAGAATTCCAGCTCTGAATGACACTCAGAGATCAGCACCTTCAGCCAAAACAAAGCTCATTTCCCTGTGTTACCAGCTGGCACGATTTACCCAGCTGAACATTTCTGGGGGGGTGAAGTGCATGGATTTGCCATTTCTGCAGCTGCTGAGCGGTGTTGAGGCTGACTCTGCTTGTTCTCTGTTGCAGTATGTGGAGCAAAAGGCCTTCAGCCAGCACGGCCTGCAGCCCATCGCTGTCCTGCAGCAGACAACGGCGGGGCTGGCCTACCTGCACTCCCTGAGCATCGGTGAGAACCTCCTGGCTGGGCTGCATGAGGGGGACGTTCTCTGAACTGGGAAAAGAAGAGGAACTGCTCTGGTACTGGTCTACCCAGCTGGCCTAGTGGAAGGTGGCCCTGCCCGTGGCAGGGGGTTTGGAACAAGGTGGTCTTTAAAGGTCCTTTTTAACCCAAACCATCCTGCGATTCTGTAATTTGATGCCAGCCTTGTCACTGGAACATTCTTGCTGCCCTGGAGTACTAAAGCTGGTCCTTGCTGTTTGTGCAGGGCACTGCATTTTTTGGATAGAAGTCGTGTAGAAAATGAGGACTAGTGGTGATGGAATAAAAAAGTCAATTGAAGTCATCACTTTGGTTTAACAAGGGTTGGTTCGGCCCTGTGAAAGGTTCACTGCAATAGGTGCAGATATCATTGGCAGTGCCTGAGTGGTAAATGGGTGTTTGTAACAGTCCACAGAGACCTGAAGCCCCACAACATCCTGATCTCGATGCCCAATGCCCACGGGAGGGTGAAGGCCATGATCTCAGACTTCGGGCTGTGCAAGAAGCTGGCTGTGGGTCGGCACAGCTTCAGCCGCCGCTCGGGCGTGCCGGGCACCGAGGGCTGGATCGCCCCGGAGATGCTGAGTGAGGACTGCAAAGAGAACCCTGTAAGTCCTCCCCCTTCCCCAGGAGCAGCCCAGACCTTACAATGCACAGGACTTGGTGCCTGAGCCTTCAGGCTCCCTTGCAGCTCGGTGTGCCATTCTGGAAATTTCCTTCTGCAAAATAACCACCCTGTGATGATCAGAGTCTTCAGGGGGGGAAAAAAAATGTCCTTGCTCTTAAAGGTTGCTTATTTGCAGACCTACACCGTGGACATCTTCTCAGCTGGCTGTGTCTTTTATTACGTGGTGTCAGAAGGTGGCCACCCCTTCGGCAAGTCCCTGCAGCGACAAGCCAACATCCTGCTGGGAGCCTACAGCCTGGAGGCCCTGGATGCAGGGAGACATGGTAAGGACACTCCACAGGGATCAGGGAACATCCCACGGTTGCCAACAGAAATGAGAGAACTCTGGCCCCCAGGATTCCCAGGCTGGCAGCAGTGACAGTCGTACTCCTCAGGTACTCCTGAAGTAAAGGGCCTAAAGTTCTCAGTTATAATACCCCAGAGCATCTCTGGGGTACACAGTTTGGAACTCTGTGAAGTTATTTCCTGTATTAAAGGGTAGGAAAGAGCTGCACTGTGATATTCTGAGTCAACCCTTCTGCTTCCCTGCTGCTGCCCAGCATGTCTGTGAGGGCAGGAGGAAGTGGAGACCAAGCTGAATTTGTAAAGTACAAAATAGCATAAAAGTACAAAATACAACATTTCCTGCAGCCTGAGAGTGTAGGAAAAATAAAATAAGCCAAAAGAAGTAACATCCATTTCCCTGCACCCTTTTGCTTGCAGAGGACGTAGTTGCTCGTGATTTAATCGAGCAGATGATAAACATGGACCCTCAGAAACGGCCGTCTGCCAGCTGTGTGCTGAAACACCCCTTCTTCTGGAGCCTGGAGAAACAGCTCCAGTTCTTTCAGGTTTGTGGGGACCTTTTCTCTCCTTTAGTTCTCAGGACTCCTGTAGACTTTCTTCAAGTCTTGAATTCAGAAGCCACAGCCTTTCTGGGAGGAGTGAAGAGCAAAGCTGCAATAGCTGGGAGTAGCTCCTGAGGAATTGGCTTAGGCACAGAATCAGTTAGGTTGGAAAAGACCTTTGAGATGGAGTCCAACCTTTGACCCAGCACCACCTTGTCCAGGAGGCCAAAAGGTGGAGTTATCAACTTCCCTTGGTGCGAGGAAGGTCTCCAGCAGGACAGGACTGAGAAGGTGGCTGGGAGGGCTTCAGGAACAGCAGTGAATATGCACTGAATCCTGATGGGGGTGGGAACTGGCTGAGGACCTGAGGTTTCATCTCCTCTGTGCTAAAAAGGCTTTGGCAGATGGTGAAAAAAAATCATCTCAAACTTCTGTATCCTATTCCCAAGCACTGTCAAGGAGTGAAGTGAAATTCTAATTTCATTACCAGAAGCAGCAATTTGAAATTGTTGGGAAACACTCAGAAATAAAACTAGAAATAATGTGACTGTCTCCTCCAGGATGTTAGTGACCGGATAGAGAAGGAATCTTTAGATGGTCCAATAGTCAAGCAATTAGAAAGAGGTGGAAGAGAAGTGGTGAAAATGGACTGGAGAGAGCACATCACTGTTCCTCTTCAGACAGGTAATGGCAGTGTTTCTCTGAGGGGAAGGGAGTTACACGCTGTTCCCAGTTTGCTGGGACAGGAAAGTAAGGATAACATTGTCTCAGTTTTGGCACACCACCTTTACCTGTCACTAAAGTATCTTTTCAAACTCCAGTCCATGCTCATGTACTGAAACACCCCTCAAGGATCTGTGTTGTGGGGACACACCCCAACAACCACAACTGCATCACAACATGAGAAGAAATCGTGTCATTTCTCTTGCAGATCTTCGGAAATTCAGATCCTATAAGGGAGGCTCCGTACGGGACCTTCTGAGGGCCATGAGAAATAAGGTAAAGGGCTCCTTTCCCTGCCCCTCCTGCTTGGGGCCAGCCTGTGTCTCCCCTGGGTTTGGGCACTGAGCTCCGGCACCACAGAACAGGAGCTTTCCTTGTCCAGGAACACCAACAGCTCTGTTTCCAAGAGGCTCCTTGAACACAAACTGAGCTTTGCCATCTTGTATTTTCCTCCCCAGAAGCACCATTACAGGGAACTGCCTCCCGAGGTGCAGGAGACCCTGGGCTCCATCCCAGAGGACTTTGTGTGCTACTTCACAGCTCGGTTCCCTCGCCTGCTCCTGCACACCTACCAGGCCATGCACATCTGCTGCCAGGAGAGGCTGTTCCAGCATTACTACCCCGAGGACTCTGCAGAGCTCAGCCTGGCAGGAGACACTGTGTGAGGGGACAGGGATGGAGCTTTCTTCTCTGGGACCAACATTCCAAGCACAGGCCTACCTTTAGCAGGGAAAAGTGGGATCAAAGAGCTGAATTCTCTCTCTTTGAAGAAACCAAGCGTCCAAAAAGTGCCTTGTCCCTCTGCCTGCGCCGGATCAGGAGGTGGTGGGAGCCCAAGGAGCCAAAGGTCAGGCGATGGACCCTGGGGATGGATCCATGTACAGTGTTCAAGACTCTGGGAGTGGAGAGCAAAACCTGGATAAAACCATCACCCAATCTCCCTGTGCTGTATGTGATTTTGTAACTGATGTCTTTTATTACAAAAAGAAAAAAAAATGAAAATACAGTGATTGAAATCATAATTACTAAGGACTGGGAACTGCAAAAGGAGCCCTTTGGTTGTAGCAAATCATCCAAAGCTGCCATTGCACTACTGCCCCGTGAGGCATTGGGCACCCCAGTGACTGCAGAGGGAATCAGTGCTCATTACCCAAAGCCAGTAGGAAGGAACCACTGCTGGTTCATCAGTCCTGCCCTGGAAAATGAGTCCCTCGTACCTGAGCAGATACAACGAAGTTGTAAACAACTGACTTGAAAAATCAGTTCAAGGTTTACCTTGTTTGCAAACAAGCCTCGCTGTTTGATATCAACCAGTATTCAGAGAAGAGCTTGACCAGCCCTCGACTCCAGTCACAGGATCAGAACAGCCCTGCCCAGGGAGGGGCAGGGAGCAGAGCTGAGAGCTGCTCGTGGGTCAGCAGCTGTTCCTCAGCCACAGGAAAACACTGCCACGATGGAGCCAGAGGGGAGAGAGTCCTGGAGAAAAAGAGCTGAAGAGGAAACAAGGAGAGCTGTGAGGAGCAGAGAAACCAGGGCAGTGCTGAGGGGGTGCCACAGAACTGTCTGTGTGGGCTGTGACTCCCTGCCTGGCAGCCTGGGGGGTGGAAGGATGCAGGATTTCTTTTCGCTGGCTGTGACACAGCATCGTGTGTGGAAAGGACAAAGAAATGCTGAGTTCTGTGATGGAACTGGGATGTTCTTTTACTGTGTATTTATTTAAGGTATTTATATTTATTTAATTTTTACGACAAAGTGGGGTGGAATCCAAGTGGTACAGGTATGAAACATGCCAAATCAGTCTTAATTGGGTTTGTATTTAATCACCTGATAACAACTGGAGGAGGAAAGTGATACTGCATCTTTCAATGGAACTAATTAATTAGAAATTACAGAGTGGGAATTTATATGACTGTGCCATTGTGTCTTAATAAATTATTGCCAGTAATGTGTATGATTGGGTGCATACAGCTACTTTACAGGAAGTTTTTTTCCTATTTTTACAATGTATGAGAGCAATTTACCTAAGATGCCAAACTGTGCAGGTTACATGTTTCTAAAGCTTGAAGAAATAATGGTAATTTTACCTAAGAAGATTCAAAGCCTATTTCATATTTTTGTACTTCTCATGTAAAGTTCTTTTATAAATCTACTAAATAAAGACTTGTACTCAGATTAAACCCCCCCAGCTCTCAGTGTGTCTGGGATCTGCTGCCAGGACTGGGGCTGGGGCAGCGAGCAGGGAAGAGGTTCCTGCCCGAGCAGCCCTGTCCTGACTCCCTGGAGAAGGGGCATGGGCCTGGTTTTGAGCCTGTCTGCTAATCCCAGTGGGATTGCAGTGCAGGAACCAAGCAGAGCTGCTGGGTGGGTGAGCACTGAGCCTCTGTTACTGTGACAGGCCCCAGGCACCATCCACAACATGGCTGCAAGAATTTGCACTGTCAAGTGATGGCCGTAAATTAATTTTTTTGGTGCATCTGAGCTGATAACTAATCACGTGTTTTACAGGAAAAAGAAAACCAGCACAGGGAGTGCCCGCCTGGTGCTCTGGGACCTGCCAGCCTCACCTGCTCATGTGGTGAGCTGGCCTGGAGGGAGCAGGTAGCTGACAGAGAGAGCAGGAAGTGGCTGCATCTGGAAGTTAAAAAACTTAAATAAAAACCTGGCAAATGACATCCTGACACATACATGGTGGTGGGGCTCAGGATGCATTGCCAAGACAGCACCACCCAGTAGCACCACCCTGCTCAGAACGGGGTGGAGACTTGGTGGCTCATCAAGACTTTGTCTGAAGAGATTTCTCTTACTTCTGGCAGTCAAACCTGCAGGAGCCCTGCAGAACGCACCCAGTGCCTGGCACCGCAGCTCGGAGCATCTTCCCTCCCTCCTGTGGGAAAGCCTTTCCTTGCGGGCAGGACAGCGCTGGAGACATCCCGCTACGGGCTCTGCCACGTAAGCCTCGGGCCCTCCCTGTGCCCAGGGGTCCTGTGGGATGGGGGTTATTCCCAGCCTGGCAGCTCACCTTCCTGGGAGCAGGCTTCAGGAAAAGCGAGGCTGTCCCTGCAGTGCCACCAGCCCAGCTCTGCCCCCGGACATCCCGCAGGGGTAAGAGCTGCTCGGCAGCAGCAGGTGGGACTGTCTGAGCAGCTCAGGGAGGTGGGCACAGCCCCCTCTGCCCCCACACCTGCAGCCGCATCCCCTCGCTGCCCACTCAGACCCCGCGGAGCACAGAGGGCTGCAGGGACCACGATCCCACTGCCGCCCCCGGCTGCTCTGAAACCTGGGGGGATCGGGGGCCCGCCAGGCTCATTCCTGCAGCACTGCCCCCCCTCCACTCCAGTTTCCATTCCCCGCCAAGTTTCGTTTTCGCTCCCTGACGTCGCGCTCTTGTCGGGCTGTGGCAGAAACAGGCGCGCCAGTGGGGGGGAGGATTCACCACAAGCCACGCCCCGGGAGGTGACCGGAGGAACTACAAGAGCAGTATTTCAGGGACATTTCTTGCCCTCTTTCTCGGGGAAGGCTGCACTAAGTGGAATGTCTCGCACTGTTTTCCCAACCAGCCTGTTCCTGCTGACTGCAAGGGATCCCCTCACACCCACAGCACACCAGGGCAGTCTCACAACAGGCTCCCCTCAGAGCCACCTGCCCACAGCAGAGCCATGGCCACACCAGAGCCTCTGCAGGGCTGACCAGCTGCTGAGAGGATCAGTGTGAACTTACTCCACTCTTTTCCAGCATCCTCTATTCCACCAGACCCAAACCAGCACCCTGTGCCACACTCACCTCATGCCAGGCCGCGGTCCCAGGAGCGAGTGCTTGTGACCTTCCCTCGGTTCCACCTCTGCAGGCACCCAGACTGGCTTTGTGCTGCTCCTGCTGCACCTTCAGAGCTGGGAGCAGCTGCTGGAGCACCCTGAGCTGTGGGCAGGGAGCTGGCACAGCTCCTGCCCCTGCTGAGCCAGCAGAGCTGAGGTTTCACCCCGTGAGAGAAGAACCCCCCCCATCACCACACACCTTTGGCTGTGACCTGAGCTGGCTGGGCCGGGGCTCGTGGGTGGCGATGGCTGATGGGTGAATCTCTCGTGCTGTGATGCTGAGCAGGTGTATTTACCCCATTCCTCCAGCAGTGCAGAGCCAGCTGTCCCTGCTGTCCCTCTCTGAACCCCTGGGAATGGATGTGAAGTCTCGGGCAAGGACACTGCACTGAACAGAAACTCTTCTGCTGGGTCAGGCACTGAGCTGCTTCACTTTGGTGAGCACCAGAACATGTGGAGAAAAGAGGGAGAGGGGGAGAGTGTACCCAGAAAAAACAGAGCACAGGGGAACAAAAGGGAGGGGAAGGGAGAGTGAGAAAAAGCGCTAGAAAGCAAGGGATGGAACCTGGGGGATGTTAACACAGGAATGTTAACTGTAAAGCTGAAGACAGTTATTTTTTCTCCCTCTAAGGTTTTGTGCATTAACAACAGGATTTCCCTCACCCAAGACAATGGGTATGTATTGCTTTCGGAAAATCTGTACTTTATATGTAGCTATTTCCTTTTTAATATCTGTATTTTAAGGATTCATCTCTAGTGGGGAACTAATCAGTACTCTTAACATCATCTTAGGGTTTGTATTAATGCTACCTTCCTTTAAGGAAATAATCAGCCTCGAGTGGGTAAATGATCTGCCCAAACCTCTCCAGTTGGACAGTTCAGCCCCATCAGTTCCTATAACCTTATCACATCATTCCTTCCCTACAAAACATTTGGGTTATTTCCATGACTCCCTGTGAGGATCATTTCCAAACTTCCTTCAGAGTTTCCTGCTTTGCTGATTTATTAGTCTTGTACCATTGCCTAGAATTGCTTCTGATTAAGGTTAAGGATGCTTTGTCATCAGAGCTGACAATCCTGAGAAGTTGAGATGTGCTCTCTTACTGGGACTGGTAGAAGGAAAACAATCCAGTATTCAGTGTGGCCAGTTCTGCAGGGAACGTACTGCCTTGTCAAGCACGTTGACATGGTTGTAGTTTATATTTCTAATACATAATTTTAACTTCTAGATTACCAAACGTTACCTGTGAATGACTGGGATGAGAACCACGTCAAATGCTGGCTGGAATCCATTGGAATCAAGGAGGAGTGCGTAGATAAACTGTACACAGAGGAAGTGACGGGGCCAGTGCTAATGGAACTGGATAAGCCTTTCCTCAAAGAAATAGGTATGAAGAAAGGCCAAATGCAGCTCTTAATCCGCAAGAGAAACGAACTTCTGCAGCTGCAGGACAATGCCCAGCCAGCCACGAGTTCCAGCAGCAAAGCACCCGCCGGGAGGGAGGCACAAACAGCCCCGGGGACTCCCAGCAATTCCCCAGCTCAGAGCACGGCCAGGGGAGGCAGCTCTGGGGCCACAGGAACAACCAGCACTGACAGCACAGCTCCTGCCTCTGGAGACAGGCAGAGCAGCAGTGACAACACCCAGCCTCAAGGGCCTGAGGAAGTCCTGGAGGTCAGAACCTTCAGGCCCTTTGGAAGTCAGGATGTCAACTTCAAGTACGTGAGAGACACGGTTCTTGCTCCAGAGTCAGGAGTCACTGATTTGATCATTCCTTGCCACGAATACAAATCTTTGGACACTGCTTCAAAACTGGACAAAAAGCAACTGCAAGCAAAGTTTGCCTCTGAATTGATAAGATTTGCTGCAGCCTGCATGAACATTCGAACCAACGGCACCATCCACTTTGGTGTCATGGACAGTGTCGAGAACAAGGGTTGGAAACACGGACAGGTCATTGGCATAAAGGTCAAAAACAGAGAAGACTATGTTGAAGCACTGGATTTATATATAGAAAAATGCTTTTGTGATAATTTACAAGAAACTGCAAGGAAATGCATTCACCCACCTGTTTTTATTGAAGTGATTTCAAAAGCCCCTCGGGAACAAAGGTTTGTGGTGGAGGTTGACATTGAACCAACACACACCTTAGTAAAGAGGAGCTGTTTTGAAGTGTATTTGCCAAAATACAATGAAAGCAGCCGCAAGGTGATCCTGACCAAAGAGCCAGAGCTCTACCAGAGAGTAGGAGCCAAATCTGAGCCTGTGCAGCGCAGCAAACTCACCGCTTTTATCCAGGCTATGCCAGACAGGGATGCTCAGAGAGAAAAAGCTGAGCTCTCCAGCACACAGGTGCACACAGAAATACCTCAAGATTTAGGAAGAAAGTTATCAATCCTGTTAAATGATGGCAGTAGCTACATGGACGATTCCCTACGGTACATCCTCGTCACAAACAGATGCGAGCAGGATCATCTGAACTACGTCAACTTCTTAATGCACCTGAACATCTTCTGTGTCTTTGACTTTGATGAACATTCCAACGTGTCAGGGCTATGCAGCAAGTACAAAGAGCACCACGAAGCAAATTCTTATTTTTTACAGGATTTTTTCAAGGCAATTAAGACTGATGCCCCTCCCTCTCAGAAACTGTTTGATCAGACCAGCTGGATATTCTGCAATGGGCGCAGCGACTTCCTGGGGGATGAGAAACCTTGCGATGAGAACACGTGGATCAGAACAAAAAAAAAACACCTTAAGAAAGTCATCACTTGTATCTGTGAGGAAATCCTGCCAGAGAGGTCTTTCATTGTGCTTTTCCTGTTCCTATCACCAGTGCAGAAGCCACTTGTGGACACTTTTCAGGAGTTCTACACGGAGATGAATGGCATGGACTACATCATTTGCATTGCAGAGTCCAGAGAAAATTACGCAAGGTGGGCTAATCTGGCCCAGGCCTCCTGCAGCATCGAGACACTGGAGCAGCGCAGCGTGGTGGGCATGAAGCTCAGCCACATCGACGCCACTGTGCAGGCAATGCTGCCGTCCACAGCCCAGCCCAGGCACCTGCCCGTGTCCACTGGAGGGGTGTGCATCCTGCCCTCCAGGGAAGAGGAGAAACTCTACTCCCTTGAAATCCTTTGTGCTGACCAGTGTGATGATATCAAATTAGACCTTTGGACCAAAGAGCAAATACAAGAAACAGAACAAAATTTTTACCGAGGGAGAAAAATCATCTGGGAAAACTTGTGGCTTGCTGATAGAAGGCTCTGTGGGGACATCATTGAGCGGGAAGCGTGCAAGGAGGCCAGCAAACTCCTGGATGGCATTCTACAAGGCAGTGCCCTGAACCACCCTGTGGCCAAACTAAAGATATTTCACCACCCTGGAAGTGGTGGGAGCACAATAGCACGGCAAGTCCTATGGAAAAGCAGAAAGAACTTGCGATGTGCGGTTATCAAGACCTCATATTCCCCTTCGACTGTTTGTAACCATGTGCTTGCACTAAAAGATTATGAAGAAAGGGAAATCACTCACTGTTTTCCTGTGCTCCTCCTGATCGAAGATTACGATGACGAATACTTTGAAGAACTAGAGAGTGAGTTATTGGAGGCTGCAGCAACCAGGAAAATGAACACCCCCAGACCTCACTTCATCCTCATATGCTGCAGACGATGCAATGACCCCAAAAGTCTCTGCAAGGCTTCTCCGCTGGACACAGTGGCTGTCACTCACAAGCTGACAGAGTCAGAGAAAAGCCTCTTCAACACCAAACTTGAAAAACTGACGCAGAATGATGTCAAGCCAGAATTCATCCTTACGTTTGTCCTGATGTGTAAGGAGTTCAGTGCCACCTACGTGTCAGACGTGGTAGCAAACATCCTGAAGGATATAGACCCTCGCTCTCGGGACACCTGCCTGGTGCGTTACGTGGCTCTGCTTAATTGTTACGTACCCAATTCCTACATTTCCCTGTCACACTGTGAGGCCTTTCTGGGACTGGGGGCATATATAGAGAGTAGATCAAGAGCATACGATTTCAAACACCGCCTGAGTGAACAAGCGAGAATGATTTTTATCGAGCTGAGGGAAAGCACCACTTACATTTCATCCGTTCGGATCATTCACTGCCTGGTGGCAAAAGAAATTCTCCACCAGCTTTCAGTGAATGAACCTCAAAGTCAACTTGCAATAAATCTTCTTCAGGAAAAGACACTGTTTGAGAACAGATTTGGACGAGAAGAATTCATCAAGTTTATCAAACATCTCTTTATCCGACGAGGTAAAAGAAGCAGGGGTGACAACACTGACACGCTCTTCTCCCCCTTCATTGAACACGTCTGGCAGGCTGAAGACTGTGAGAAAGCTATTGCTGTTTTAAAAGCTGGGTATGAACTCCTTGGCAAAGATCCTTTTTTCGCCCAGCAGCTGGCCAGGCTCAATTACAGCAACAAAAAATTTGAAGATGCAAAACGGTGGGCGGAGGCCGCAAAAGCTCATTTGCCAAATGATTCTTTTATTTTAGATACAGAAGGTCAAGTCTACAGGAAATGGTTTAGTTTCAGTGTGGATGAAATGACAGAGGGGGACACCCCTGAAACGATCATCAAGAAGATAGAGATCGCTCTTAAAGCCATGAAATGCTTCAGGGCTGCCCAAGACGCTGCCAAGGCAGAGCGGGACATCATGAACAACGCCGGCTTTCACGGAGAAGTAGAAGTGGGTTGTCGACTCCTCCGGTTCCTGTCCACAGTCCCTGTGTTCCAGATGAGTCCAGAGGGGGAATATACTGAGCTGGTGAAATACCTCACCACAGATTACATTCCTGAAGAGATAAAAAAGACGTGGGGAAACCTCCACTCCCGCCTGAAGGGCTTGCGCCAGAACCTGTACAACGCTCTGGAATGGATTTCGGAAGAGCTGAGCTATTTCCAGACAGATAAAAACCAAGACAATGACGATGAAAGTGATAAAAAGGAAGAACAAATTTATAATCCCAGGAGATGGCTGAAAAGACAGTCTGAGGTATACGCTAAATACTTCATTTCAGCATCACTTATGGAGGAGAGCAACAATGGCCCTGAAACCGAGCTGATCAGACACATGACTATTTACAAGAGCGGGGGAGGAAACGTCACCAATATCCTGTCGTTCCTAACAGACAAGAAAGAGAGAAGGTCGTCTGAAAAGCTAGAAAGCATCCTGAGTTTCTATCCAGACAACCCACTGAGCGACAGGCTGGAGGACAATGACCTGATCAATTATATTTTTTGCCACATCACCTTAGCCTGCCTGGCACCAGGATCAGCCAAACTTCTGCCACTGCAAACTCTCCGTGAGCTCAGTACAAGATTCTTCAAAGTAAAAAGACCATTTCCAGCAAGTGCCTATTTTTTGCTCACCTTGCTGTACTGGCCAGATGAGGCACTGGACAAAGAGCATAATCCAGATAAAGATGAAATTCTGACTTCAGCCCTTCAAACCCTGAAACGTTTATATGACATCAAGATGAAAGATGTTCCTACCAGGAGGAGAAGAATCTACACCCATTTTTTTCTGGGAAAGGGTTATGGCTTAAGTAAGATTGTGCAGAAAGCTAAAATTGATAAGTTAATTACGGGGTCCTTAGATGAGAGGAGAATGAAGTGGCTAAATGGAACTGTATGGAATATTTCCAGTATTAGTGACAATCTCAAAAGAGTTTCTGGCTGGACCGAGGACAGGAATTTGTTTACAAAAGGTCACAAAAAGAAGCTCCGCATCTTGGCACTCCATCGTGAATCAGTGCCCCACGGAAATGAAAATGTGACCTTTTATTTAGGCTTTTCATTCAATGGGCTTGTTGCTTTCAACATTGAGGTTGAAAACGATGCAGGCTGCAGCAGAACCTCAGGGGTGTAGCACTGGAACAACATGCACTGTGCTCATCCAGCACTGCAGGGGGCCACTGGCACACCTGAAACAAGAAGGGGACTGCCCTGGCTGAGCACCAGGGAGCAACAAATCCACAATTAAGTACTAGAAACAGCCAGCAGAGAAGCAGTTTTAAAGCCGACTTTGCAAACATCAGAACTGATTAAAAAAACAGGCCTCAGATTTTTATCTAACCCCACTGCTTCTCTGGGTAAATATTACCTTATTAGTGCTACCTTAGGGGGTTGGTTGATTTTTTTTAAATTTGCAGATCTCAGAATTAGTGAATGTAGATTTTATTATCCCTTACCCTTCACACAGTAGTTACACACAGCAAACCCTGTTCCCCATTCCCATATCCATTCCCCTAAATTCCATTAGCCTGTTTAGTCTCATTTTAAAGGCAGAATTGTAGAGAAAACCCTGAAATCTGCACAAGCAGATACAGCCATAGACACAAGGACCTTCAGGCCCAGAGCCCTGCAAAGCCTCCAGGAACAGCACGTGCTCCAAGGAAGATGAAATGAGGAACAGGGGGTCCCAAACACTCCCAGACTCAAATTCTCCAAAGGTGTGTCAGGGGCAGAACGGGGGCTGTGGCAGGACAGGGATTGGGTGGAAATCATCATAAAGATTGTAAACCCCTGCGTTCAGGTGGTGTGGTATTCCTGGAAGCTCATTAAAACCTTTTTGTATCCTTATCTTACCTCCTGCCGAATTTGGCTCGAGTTTTTCTCCTCTGCAGCCTTTTAGGAGCATTAGATAGATCTGTATCTGGGGCAGGGTGCATACACAGAAGCATTAAAGACATGAATGACATAAAAGATTATTTGCCAGCACTGTTACGAGTCCAAACAATTCCTGCACTTGGGGAAGTGTTTCTGCATTATCATCCAAGGAATGTGTAGAGTACAGGATTAAATTTGTACCCATTCCTTGAGAAATGCAAGGAGTTTGTTTTTCAGCAAAGTTTACAATGATCATGTCACACTCAGTTTCTAATAATAAAGCTGCCTGATATTGCTGGAGTTTTGCATTGCTTGACAGAAAATATTGTGATTAAAACTGCCAGAAAATCTATCCTATAACTTTTTTTTTCTAATAAACATTCTTATGACGAATTACCGTATCTACAGGAGCTTTATTACCCTACCTGAAGATGCAGTTCTAACAGTAGCAAGGTATGATTTGCTTTTCCAACTTCAGTCAAGATCTGGGCACGGTCAAAAGTGGTAAAAGGAATTGCAGGCCACTGTGAATTCAGAAGAAACAGGATGAAACCAGAGATTATTATCTAGTGCAAGTCTTCACCTTCTGGTGTCAGGGAGCAGAAACAATTGCCAGGAGCAAGAGAGCTGGAGGGCCAGAGAAAGGCCCCTCTGCCCCCCAGCCCTGGTGCAGATGCTCGAGCCTCTCCTTTGAGGAAGGAAAGGCTTAGAGAAGTCTTTTCAAACATACCCATTTCTACCTCCAAGAAACTGAGAGTTTGGTTTCAAACTCTTCACCTGACCCCCCCCAGGAAAAACAAGATTTAAGAAGTCTCAACTTACAGATGAGCTCCTGGGGTGCCCCGTTGCACACAGAGCTGCAGAGGCTCCCAGGGCAGCAGGCACAGAGCCCTCCTTCCCAGCCATGTTCACACTGGGGGGCTTTAAACAGCCACACACACACACCCCTGCCCTGCTCTAGCCAGCTTTTTAAACAAAGCAGTTCCCATCTTCCAAATGCCCCCTCAGATTTCCCTGGAGCCAAAAGGGCCAGAGGACAAAAAGAGCTCGTGCAGAGCAGCACCTTCCCTGAAGGCTCCTCCACTCGGTGCTGAGCATCTCATCACACATCCCCCGTTCAAAATGCCAGCCATTGTTCCAGGTAGCCTTAAAACCTGGATTTATCTTCTTTAAACCACTCTCAGAAATTAATCTGTGGGTACAGTGGTGGCTAAATGAGCCCAAACCAGCCCAGCCCAGCAGTCCATCCTCTCACCCTGGACACGAGGACAGGGACACACCCGTTCCATCCCTGCAGAGCTGTGCCAGGAGAGGTGCAGAACAGAGCCCCTCACACCAATCCTGCTCCACCAGCTCTGATGAAAACACTGCTACAAACTTTTCCTCCACATTCTCCCAGCTCTTCCAACTTCAGCAATCAAATTCCTGTACAGTCTGCTCAGCAGGACAGCAAAAGCTACAGTTAAGAAGTCAGGATTCTCTTGCTTATCTCCACTTTAAGATAACACTCACGTGAGCGAGTCTTTGCAGCTTACAGACATTTAAAAACTGGTACCACGCTATTCACACCATAACATTTCTTGCAATAGTAATTTAGATGGGTTCACAAGAGAAAAAGTACCACACAGAAACAGTGGTTCACAACTTTTAATCAGAGACTGTTACAAAGTGGTTACACATTACAATGATCCAGTCCTGAAGCACACAGTTCATAGCAGGTTGCCAGTGGATGCAAATGTTTGCTCCATGTTTTCTTTGAATCTTCTTTGTAAACTGAATGCTATAAAATTAAGCTAGTTATTATTTGCATGCATTAAAGTGATGCACATACTTACCAGTCTCTCACTTTCTCCAATTAAATTCAACATCAGTATTTTGCCACACCACCTGTCTTTTGAAAAAGATCAGTAATCCCAGCCCTTTCACACCACTTACACAAAGCAGTATCAAGTGACAGCGAAAGCCTTCACCAAACACTCATTTGTGGGGCTGTACTGCTACTGAGAGGGGACACAGCTCACTCCTGGGCACTAAAACCAGCCTGGAGTTTGCTTAGCTGGGTTCACTGCAGTGTCCAGAAACCCTGAAGGGACAGTTGGGAGTCAGCAAGTCTAAGGAAATAGTGGGAAATGCCAACCTGTTCCATCTGTACTGTTCCAGAACTGGGGGAAGAGTGCTGAACCACACTGGTCTGGACCCACAGGGACGATGTTCTCCCAGAGCTGTAGCAGCACCTACCCTGGACAAATTGGTTAGGACAGTGTGGAACAGCTGTAACCCTTCGGTTACCCCCACGGACTGCCAGGTTGGGGTACAAGCAGTGCAGGTGGCACCAAGCACTGTGAGCAGCAGGGCTGCAGGAGGTCCCTGAGCAGGCAGGAGCCCCCAGTCCCTCAGCCCAGCTCAGCACTGAGCGTGCAGATGGAGGAGGGTCACCCACACAGGTGACACCACACGGGGACACGTCCTGTCACCAGGACACGGCCTCCCAGCGAGGGGTCCCTGCCACTCACACACCCCTGCCACCAGGAGGAAGCAAACACAGGCAGAGCTGAGTTATACATTTCAATACATAGGAGTTCCCCTTTTTTTCCCTGTGCAGCATTAGTTTTGCAGACAAAGCAGTTTAGTGGGAATTCCTGGGAACTGATGTAAAGAAGATGCCAGAGATGGGCTGCAAGTGTAACTGCTGTGGAGCCTGGGAAGGTACAGTCCCCTTGGGAGTGTGTGTGTTTGTCTGGGGAATTCTGCAGCACTGGGAAAGATCTCAGAATTCTACAACAAAGAGTATCACTGCAAGGGGCAGGACACTCACAACCCACTCCAGCCCCTCTAGATGAGCTGCACAACTCAAGTGTCTGTTCAGCTCCTCTTTACTCTGACCCCCCCAGCACCTTCTGTCTATGGAATTATCCACCCACGATGTCAAAACCCCTCAGAGTGTGACAACATGGCCTTGAAAAGTGAATTAAAGCACAGTTCTACAGCCCATCCAGCTGTGGATCTATGCTTGGTGCTACAGCACAGAAGGATTTGTTATCTCCTGTGCTGATATGCAGAAATGAGATACAGAAAGTCTAAACACAAATAAATGTCTGCAGCCATTCTGGAGAAAGGTGCATCTTTTATCCCATCACAAAGGACCTCTCCTATTTTCTTGTCAGGTGTAAAATGTTCTATAAAGTTAAAATAAAATGCCAAAATATCTGAGAATATGGGATAGGGCAGAAGTAAAATAGAGGCACAGCAGTAACTCTGGAGTAAGATAAAACAGCTGGACAAAACCCCATTTGTAGGGGGCCTCTGAAGTGCTGCAGTGGACTAACAAAAATAAAGATTAAAAAAAAAGCAGAGAAGAACAAGCTCCTGGCTCACAGGCCTAGCAAAGTATAAAGATCTGTTGGTAGGAAATCGTAATTAGTAAGAGCTAAAGGAAACCCAAAGATTACATCACTGCTATGGAGTTTACAAACAGAAATGCTTCATCCCCAACACAACAAACACAGGATCCTGTGGGTTTGCTGATAAAAAACAGCCTCTTCAATAAAGGCATGTTACTGGAGTGATTTCAGCTTTACATCTTCACACTTCCCAGTAACAAAGGCTATTTGTTAAGGTTCTGAATTAAATTTTCCTTAGAGGTGCTTGCAGGTATTTATTACCTGCCCACAAGCACAGTTAAATCCATTACAGATCTTCCAAAAAAAATCTAGATGTTCACTCACTACTGAAATCAGTAGTAGATAACAATCACAGTTCAGAGACCAAAATTCCCCTCATGTATTTAAGTGGTATCATTTGAACAAATTAATTCAAATAGGAACATCAGGTACTTACAGATTAAACTAACCTGTACTGGCAGTGCTGTGGAATTTTTCTTCTCTACCAGTAAGTAGCAAATGCTGAAATTCTGCTGCTAGTTAACAGAAACACAAATTGCATTAAACCAAGGTGTTTAACCCACAATTTAGTTTTTTTACTTAAAAAAAAAAAAAAAAAGCTGCCAAACTTCAATTATCGCAATTTGATGCTTAAGAAAAGCATATGAAGTAAAGGCAACTACAAAATTATTTTCAATTTGCCCTTCCTCTTTTGATACTTTTCATACATAACCCATAAGTTTAACAAGGTCATCCTATTGCCTACCACAAACACAGAGGAAATTACAATACTTACATTCCCAGGTTCCTTCATTTAAAGTCTCATAAAGTGTGATTTCTTATTCTGGACTTTACAAATTAAAGAGCAAAATGTATTTTTCTTCCACTTAGATTTACGAGAAGGAAGTTAAAGGATTCAGTGCAAGTCACTCAGTGGAAAAAAAAAGAGAAAGAAAAAAGCTCTGCATAATACCTTGAACTCAAAGCATTATGTAACTTTTAAGCTGGGAAACAGGGGTTGTATTGCACTAATTTCTGGTAATTCACAATTACTGTCAGCAAGGAACAGTTACACACAGGGACAAGGTGAAATTCTACACCCACCCCCCCTCTGAATAGCACCTAGGAGCATGGTAAAGATTCAGATAAAATTTAAGGGGAAAAAATGGAGATATCAGAAGCTTGAATCTCTTCTGAGGCAGTTCAACCTTCTTTAGTTGCCAACAAGAGAATTTTTAAGGCAGTTTTCAAACTCTTGAAGTTTGTGCTCTTTCACTTTCAGTTAAGATGGTACTGGCATTAAAATTCTATTTTCTTAAAAAACCTTAAGTTCAGGACAGTATTTATGGAGAAGTTGAAGTCCCTGCCACCAAACCAGCAGTGCTGTTGACTGTGCCCACTGCAAGGAAGCCCCTGGGAACGTCAGAGGTTCCTGAAAGTGTTCAGGAGGTGCCAGTGCCTCCAGCTGTTCATGTCAGTCAGAGCTGCCTCCCCAGGATGGCCAGAACAAACCCCGGGGATGAGCCCTGGATGCTGCAGTCAGGACAGCTCCATGCCCAGCTCCCTCAGGCACAGGACTGAAGTCAAGAGTGCCCTTCTCCCAGCCCAGCCCTCCTGGCAGTCTGGGCTCTGCCAGCCAGGCTGCTGCTGCCCAGCGTGCCAGGAACTCAGCCAGGGTCTCTGAGGACCTGCAGGAGGAGGTTATTGCATTACACTGAGTTCACCTTCAGCCCTTCAGCAGCTGCCCCAACACCTTCCTTCCTCTGAGCTCCCTCCCCAGCCCAGCCCCGGCAGACAGGGAGTCCCCAGTGCTGCATTCCTGCAGGACCCAGGTACTGTCACTGCTCTGAGCGTTGTGATGGCAAGCACACACATTTTTGGAAGCCCTTTAAACTCTTGTTTAAAACAGTGGGTGCAAATTTACCCCATTTAGCAGAGTATCAGTAACTCCTGCCCCTTAGGAAAAACTCATACTTCTACTTAAGCTTAAAAACCCCCTGAACTCCGAGACCTACCTCTGAAAACATCTACAGAAGTCACTAAAATATTGTCACAATTAGAAAATTCACAAACAGTGAGCTGTACAACTTTGTGATACACCAGCTGCTGCAATACTGGAATGTAAGGAGGAACACACTTCATCCCTCAAAATAAAGGCTGTAAATTATTTTAACTATCCCCCTTAGATCCACACGAGGAGGCAGGGAGCAAAATATCACTGAGGAAACGTCACAAAAAGAGCAAGACATGAACCATTCACACCAGATGAGAACTTTAAGTGTTGTTTTAAAGAGATGAGAGGCCAGCTGGTCTAACAGCTGAGGAGATACTCCCAGCAAAAAGCACTTTATGCCATGCTGGGGACTACAAGGACAGCAGCACTTGCACATGTCACTTAAGGACAAAACACAAAGCAAAAGAAGGTCATTATTGCTGCAAATTTAAGGATAAACATCAGTCTGTGGTAACATCAGAGTAACTCCAATGTCATCTGCCAAAGCTACCAACTCCCAAGGAGGGAAGAAACAAGAGCTGTGCCACCCAGTCCTTCAGTGACAACAGAAAGGACAGGAATGCCACGGGGAGTAAAGGGGATGAAGTCCCCACCAGAAATTCCAAGCAGTGTTTGCAGTGGAGCAGGAAAATCCAGTCAGAGAACCTCTAATTCATACAGTAACACCCCACAGAACTGTCTTAATGTCAAATGCACCATTCAAAAGTAGGCAGTGTGACATTAAACTTTTTGGAATTGCTTAAAAGCACCTTTATGGAAAAAAAATCCCACAGCAACGTGGTGCTGAAAAAATGCCAAAACACAAAGAAATGGTTCATTTGCTCTGAAGGATTAGCAGACAGGGGTTAAACAATGACACAGTGAAAATGGGAACTGTATTTTGGAGAACTAATTTGACATGTCCATGGAAAAAAACATCTTCAACAAAACCAGATAAAAACCATCTCCCTGAGCTGGAAAAATCAGCTGTCACCAGGGTACCAATTTATAAGGCATAACCCCATGTGGATCTAAGTGGGTACTTCAGTGGCCACAGGACAGCACAGGAATGTGAATTTTAGCTTTATGGGTTTAATGACAGGCTGAACATGAGCAGCTGGGTAAAGCCCACCTAGTGCTGCATCAGTCTGAAATGGAAACTGGGAATAAAGGTCAAGATCAGGCATCTGGAATTTGCCCATTTTTCATTTTGAGTCTCTGAGAGATTCAGATACTCCAAGCAAGAAGTACAACCCACACTCGTTATTTTGGGTTAAACACTTTCCTTGGGCATTGCAGGGAAATAAGAATAAGCCAAAAGCTGCTGTAAACTGAGAAAGCGAAACAAATCCTAGTGGAAGAGTTGTTCTCATCTTCACTGTTACTAGGAGAGCACCACAATGAGAATTAGAAAGGCAAGGCCATGCTCAGGAACCATTTCGGAACGTCAGAGGACAATTTTCCAGTCAGTCTGGGTGACCTGGGGAGGGACCCTTCTCCAGGAAAAATGCAAAGGGCAGAGTACAAGCAAAGAGGGGTACACAGGAATGTGCAATCACTCTAAGTTAAGAATGACAACTCTATCCTTGAATTTAAATTACTGAAAATCACATGGGGGGGCCTTATTTGGGAAAATCCTGAAGAAATGAGACAGTGTACGCTCATAAAAACTACCATACATTTTGAAAGCCTGAAAAAAATTGTAAAAACCCGACACCTCCATTTATTTTCTGTTTCATTGCTGATGGGCTGCAAGACCTCCTTGGACAGCACCTGCTCTTGTGAAGCTGAAGTTGACTTTAAGCAACCTCAAGCAGTCAAGGCCAGTGTATCTGCACCAGAGCGAGCAGCTTTTCCCTCACAAAGGGTACAGTTTTGGTGCACCAGAGAGGTTGAGGAAAAGGCTCTTCCTGAAACTCACCAACTGAAAAATCTGCAGCTTCCACTTCTCACTCCTCTTTTCTGTGTTACCAGCTTGGATCAACCCTCAGGTTCCTCCCAGGGCTCTACATTAATATTTGCTGAGGTGCAGCTCATGGATGCAGCAGGACTGACATCTCAACCTCCTTCAAAGAAACTCTGTTCTGGAATTTGGTGCTATAAATGTCACCTGCTGGCTAAAACCTATTTTTAGCACTTCAACAGATACATCTCCCCAGCAGAGGAAACATTAGGACTTGGGATTTACATGCCACTCATTCAGAGACTACAAAAAGGCACCACCACCAACCCCAACCCCAACCCCAGCCCCAATGCAATGCAGGGAAAGGTGGGGAGGGGCAGTGTGGCTGAAGGACCCCCTGAGCAGCCTCAAAGGAAATGCATTCCAAGAGAAAAGGTACCCAAACATCTTAAAGCAGCTTCCCTCCCCCTAAGACTCTTAAAACCACAACGATAATCAAAAGAGAAATATTTAATATAGAGCCCATCTACCAAAAGAGAATAAAAAAAACCTAAATTAAAATAAATTTAGGGGCCTTCACCAAACTTGCTGCAAGTTTGGGGACATAAATATCCAACAGCCATAAAGCTGTGAAAGCCCCCAGAATGAATAAAATAAATCCCACTTGCCTCAGACTGAACAGGGCAACACTGAGACTCTGCCTCAGCCTGTCCTATGGCAGGGCTATAGGAAGAAGAAAAATTTAAATTTTAGAAAAAACATGACCCAATTAAGTGAAAGACATGCATTCAAAGTTAACAAAATTCCAGTGATCAAGCAAACAAAAGAAAATGACTGCTACAGCACCTCTTTGGTTAGGCCCAAACAGTATTTTTTGAACTTGGTAGCTATTTCTGAATTGGACAGTTGGTTTTGCTTTGTATCTTGATCAATGGAACGTCAGTCAGTTCTCTTGGGGCATTTTTCCCATAACTGATAGTACTTACTGTACTAGTTCATGAGAAGTAAAGATTCCATCAGCCACTGGAAATGTTCACCCTTGTCTGAGTGTTTATGTAGAAACTAGACCAGTACAATTATTAAGACAGTTACTATGAAGTGCCATCAGTTCCCATCTTAAATTGCAGCCCCAGCTCACGGACTGGTGTATCAGTCTCAATTTAACAGAAGGTCATAATGCCCTTCTTGCTGCTCCTAAAACTGATGTAATCTTGGTATTTTGTATTTTATCCTGCATGCAGAATTCTTTGACTCCTATAAAATAACTGTGGGTTAGAGATCCTGTTCAATTTTATCCAGGTTTTAATAAGTTCCACAGTTGTGTGTAAGTGCTGGTCAAGAGCTCCTCAGACTAAACCAATGGCAGAGCCCACACAAGGCAGATGCAGCTGAATGTGTTTCTAGAAGCTTGTTTATATTCTCCTATGCATGCACAGAGTGAGGAATTGTTATCCACTGTTATTAGATATTCAGCCCAGCCTCAAATTTATTATCAGCACCTAAAATCTCATCTGTGGGGGAAAAAAAAATCCCCAAGTTTCAGAAGAAATTTTTAGTCCACATGAGCCAGCTAAATGGTCAGTATTTTATCTGTTTGCCAAAGGCAGAAGCCACTCTAAAGGCAGTATGAAAGAGTCATATCAAAACCAGCCCAGGCTTTTTCAAGGTTCTTTCATGCCAGTCTCACCCCTTTTGCCCTAAAGGCCAGCTGCTCATAACAATATTATGAGACCATGCATAAAATAGTTCAGAACCTTTCAAACAAATCCTAAATGCCATAAATTCTGGTAAGTTTTTTGCTAAACCTCTTCCCACCTGTGCCTAAGATTTTCTTGTAGTGTTATTTTTTGTATTCAGCATTTGCATTTCAAAATGCCCTTGCAGGTGTTAACTTCCCTGTAAGATCTGCCGTGGCATATTTAGGCAACAGCTCAAAACCAAAGCTTCTGCCTCTATGATTCCAGCAGCAGAGTCCTGCAGCAGCACAAGAGATGCTTTCTCTGGGATCAGAAAGGCTTCTGCCACCTCCTTCCAGGGAGAGCTGAACTGCAGCAGAGGCCTGTTCTCCTGGCTGTGGCACACGTGGCATCTGCTGGCACAGTGATGCTGGTTACACTTGGCACTGTAAACCAAGCCTTAGTCTTTACACAAGCCACTGTTCCATCCCAGATAGTTTTGGGACATCTTTTTGGGTAAATGCACCATAAATCCAACTCTCTGAACATTAAGAAGCAGTATCCAAAGAAATGAAGGCAGGGACCAACAGACAACACAGGCACTGCAACAGCTGCCTGTTGACAGAGGAGTCACACGAGACACAAGAGTAACCAAAGGCAGCCACACCACAGCTCTTACAGCACAGGAATGACAGGAGCAGGACAGGGAGTATCCAAGGGAAAATCATGGAAAGAATTGTTCCCCTGCTTCTATGTGAGTACCAATGACACATTGTGGCAGTGCTTACTCGAGGGATTATCATATAACATTACAACCAGGAAAGTCAGTCTCAAAATGCATCCAAGCTCTAAGTCTATGCAGTATTAGCTACCAGTGGTACCATTACCAGACATTCACTGCTTAAAAGAGGGAAATTCTTAATTAATACAACTTGCAGAATATGCTGAGTTAACAGTACATGCAGTAAGGTTTGATCCCAGGAGAAGGAGGGGTCTGAAAACACACAGAAAGTTATGGAAAAACACCAAAGGGAGAAGGGATTTACTTGAGTGGGGCAGGAGGGCAAAGCATCCTTACAGCAGCAATATGATCTCCAGAAAAGCAAAGAAGTTCTGTAGTTTTACAAGCAGTAGTTAAGATCACTTTATAAAGTATGAATTCAATGTGTAGTATTACAAAAAAGATAAATATAAGACACTGCAATAATCTCTCCATTGTTGTGTAATGATCCTTATTAGGTAAACAGAAGAAAACCAGAGTGTAAAAGCATTGCCTGAGCAGAACAGTTTGATCTGTTAGACTTGTGTGTACAGCAAGATGAGGAGCTAACAGAAGATCTGACATCAAGGCCCACTCAGCACATTTGCAAGCCAAATACTGCACATCTGACAGGTGATCAGCAGATACCAGTGATCAGAGAGAACTGCTTCTCAACAGAGGCTTGGAGTTATGGTCTTACAACTGCTAAACACTTCAGAGAAAGTGCCTGGCAATTCTTGATGATTAAAATAAGGCCAGTCAGCTGTAATTACACTGCACTGGATGCTCTTGTGCTTTTAGGAGATATTCTGTGACCCCAGGACAGAAGCTGAGACCATGGAGTGCTTTAGCTGTACTGGATTTTTGCACTGGTGACAGCACAAAGCCACTGGATGTACCTACAAGCAGCTAAAAAACCCCAAGGCTTCCAAGAAACAGAGCCATAGTGCTCAGTAATGTAATTTAAAACAACTCCACGATCTACAAAAACATCTGTGGAACACTGACACAAAAATGCTGATAGTCTTTCTAACCTACCCTTAAAGAAGAGATATCCCCATCAATTAAATTGCACAGATAAGGCTTGAGGCTGAAATGTGTATTTAAAGTTGACCTGCAAATGAAGAAATTCACCACTCATTTTGTTTCCTCCTGTGGTAAAGAGGCCAGAGAAGCTATCACTGTCCTCCCCTCCAAAAAGTCTCTCTCTGCATTCTCACCTTCATCAGAAATATAGCACAGGAACACAGTGATGTCAGACACTCAGAGAACTGCAACCCTGACAGGAATTTATGGCTCTGCTCTTATAAACAGATAAATGACTACTTCATAGGAAAAGCCTCTCTGATAAAAAGGTCTCTTACTCCTCCAGAAACTTTCACTGAATGGCTCAAGAAAGAAACTCAGCCAACATCTCATCACACAGCAGATGGTTACAGATAGTTCATGAAATTCTGGACACTTCAAAACACAGCCCATAACCCACTCCTTTTGCCTGCTCTGCCTCTGCCAGACATGAACAAGGTGGAGCTACTATTTCTCTTTTGCAGGTCAACTTCAATACATCAGCTGGGAGTCACTCACCGTGTGCCATGCACCTGAGCTTCTAGAAAGATGAACCTACCAGACTCCTGCAACTCACACATTTGCACCTGCACAAGGGTCAGCTCAAGAGAGAGAACTAACAGGACACATCTGGCACGAGGATGTGTCTGAGAGCACTTCCACATCCTGCAAGTAAGTGCCAGGACTAGAAATCAATTCAAATTTATTGAGGACAAGAAAGCACAAATAAAGAAACATATGTATTAAGAGAAGTTCCAACCAAGAGTTAGGATGTGCCTCCTGCAGCCTCAGTTTTGAGGAGTCCGTTAATAAGTGTACAGGTCTTTGTCTACTCAGATGTACAGCTAAGGAGTGACTTTTGATAGAACAAGGAATTCCGATTTTATCAAAACAGCACCAGTAACTGTGCTCATTACACCAATGGCTACCACAGCATGCATCTGTACAAACCTTTCAGGCAGTTGTCCACAGCTGGTCACGAATAAAAAGGCATATAAATTTTTCTCCTCTTTTATTACAATGAAGTTTATAACAGTACAGAAAAGTCACATGACCTTAGTGGGTCAGTTTACTTAAACCCTGAAACAGGAGGAACTCTAAATACATTAAATATTGTTACAAGTTCAGACTTTAATGTACAAGTAGTTGGGAACAGTTACAGCCCTCACCAAACTATGTTGGGGACGTGAAGTCCAACAGCACTTGAAGTGCTGTGAAGGCATCATTTCACAAAGAGCAACGTAACATCACAGAACTTGCCTTTAAGGTGGTATGTTCATGTAATTCCAGCGCCTTCACAATTTAACGAACCATATTTACTATACTTCACTTCTAAAAACCTAGATGAAACATGAAAAAGAAGCCATACAGTATAAATTGCAACATCAGGAAAAGTTCCTGTTATTATTCCAAATAATTTTTTTTCCCATGTAAAATAAGAATGTCCAATAGCTCCTTGCATGTGGGAAGGTACTTATATTTTTTAAAGTCACAATGAAGCCTTAATTGACGGAAGCTCTGCTATATTAACAGCACAAGATGAGAAAAGGTTTAATCTCCAAACCTATTAGAGCGTGAGTAGGAGCGTCAGTAGCGGCCGCCTTGCGACATTACGGGGGGTCTCATTCCCATGGGAGGTCGAGGAGGTCCACTCTGGTACGGGGGCACCATCGGAGGTCCCTGCCCGTATGGAGGCATGGCCCCAGGAAGGTATCCTGGCATGCCCTGGTGATGAGCACCATACTGACCTATAAACAGAACATTTAAGATGCAAAGAAGAATTGGTTTTATTTTTTTAAGTAATGAGAAGTTGCCTTTTGTGATAAGCTTCACCCCTCCCTGCCAGAACAGGCCACTTCAAAGTTTTCAAAAGGTTTATGGCAAAGACAAAGCTTTTCAGGAGAGGAAAGCTGGGGAATTTGTGATTACCATGAGGTGGCATGGGAGGTCTCATTCCTTGTTGCTGTGGAGGAATTCCTGGCTGTGGTGGCATCATACCTCCAATTGGTCCAACTGGTGGATTACCCAGGGCAGCCTGGCCCGGCCGAGGAAGATTGCGCTGGTACTTGGGCAGCTGAGCCCTTCTCTCTTCCTAAAACCAGAGCACACAAGCACAACACGGTGTGTTAACACCCACCAAGAGCACAGCAAAGACAGGTTCAACAAAGCAGATTACAGGCACTAAACTATTTTAACCACCTTAAAATTCAGAGACTACCACTAACATGACATGGGAGCTCCTGGATTTTCCCCTTTCCTGCAGTTACTGCATCAATTCCAGCCAAGGGAGCATCTTGCACACAACACAAATTCTCCCCCTCCACTCAACAAAGCATTTTTCTCTTAAGCTGAGACAAAAAAGCTGAACACAGATCTAAAGATACCTGACCTGACATAAGGGTTCATTTGTTTGATCCATAAATTCCATTTTCTGACTGCTGTAACAGCACCAAAACCACTTCAAACTGTTCAGTCTCTTGTTCTACACTACCTGTATGTTTTACACTTCAAGCTTAAGTCACATGCAGGAAAAGTCCCAATTACATTTTGGGTTGAGTGATTTCCTGTCCCCAACAAAGCTAAGGCACAGAACTGCAGTAAGATCACTGCAGCATGCCAGTCATCTCAGTTACATTAATTCTGCACAGTTTGCACTCTCACCATTATTAAAATACACAAGTTACAGAGCACAGAAGAATTTCCATTTAATCAGCCATACCAGCACAAATTGCATTTTTTCAGTGAGACAATGAAAACATTTTAACTTACCAGTGATATATCCTCATCTGGATGGATCAACTTACTGGTTGCACTGGTTGTGGTGAGGGTAGCAGGCTTACTTGTTATAGATGTGGCTGGTTTAGCTGCAGTGCTGTTGGTGGTGCTAGTGGTTGAGGCTGTGGACTGTGTGTAAGCAGGGAATGTAGGTTTGGGGGGCTCCGTTGTTGTTGCAGGTGTAGAATTCAAAGGTTTGAAATCAGTACCAACTGGCCCTGGCACAGCTGCTGCAGCCTGTGGAACACACACACAGGTCAATGCTTGCATCTCAAAGCAGCAGAAAACTTAAATAATGATGTCTCTCAGAGCTCTGAAACCTTCCAGTGAGATACATAATTGTAACAAGCTCGACAAAAGTAAAGTTCAGCCTTATTGCACACTAGAGCAACTGAAAACAAGACAAAATAAAACCCAGGATATACACATATACACACACACACATTGGAAAGGCTAACATTTGCAGGTCAAAAGCCACAACTAGAAAAAAGGAACAAACAAACAAACAAAACCCCAAAACCCCACTATCAAAACCCTTATCTCAAGTACTGAATTTGGTAGATGTCTAAATCTTTCCTGATCTACTGTTTTATGAAGAGATCTAAGTATAAATTCATTGTTTCTGCACTAATTAACATACTTTAGGAACCATTAGTTCAGAGTATAGCTCAAACTATTAGTTTTCCTTAAAATTAGGTAGTTAAGTGGTATTTTAATCCAATATTTAAGAAAGCTCTGTTGTGTCAGGGCTTTTAAGTGTTCTCTGTATAGACACTGCAGCATTGTCACAAAGTACTGTGTCTACCTGCAGAACTTTAGTCTCATTTGAGAATGAAGAGTCAGTGGAAGCAGATATGAAGTTCACTACAGATTCCAGCAATTCACCTTTCCTACTTTTTTCTTAAAAAAACCCTGCCAAAGTCTGCCTTACAAAGCTGTCTCAGAAGACACAGCAATCTCCAAAGCCAGCCTCAGTTATGAGAGAATGCTTTTGTTTCTAGTCACTGTGTATTTACAATCACCTGAACCTCCCAACCAAAACAAAAATATTTAACGTTTTGCACACAATGCAAATGAAAAATTCCCTGCATCGTGATGTATCATATTAAACAACATAAACTAAAAAGCCTTCACCATGCATCAAGCTAACCACTGCCCACTAAAATGCATTGAACTGCTTTCATGCTTTTTTAACCCTTTAGAACCAGGAGGTTACATTTCGTTCTTTCACACTAGGGAGGATCGGGCACTTTGACAAGCTGATTTCTAGCAAGATACAACTCCCAGTGGAGGACTCTGCGGTTTTACCAGCTAAACATAGTCAGGAAGGGAACAGAAATGGTCTGAGGATGTTTAGTCAATTTTAGGTTTCACAGAACGGTCCAAAGGGTTAAGTTGCAAAGCAATTGGTTTGAACTGTGACTTCCTGCGTACTTGTGCTGTGCTAGGAAACAGAGCGTTAGAAGATGCTGACAGACTTTCTGAATTGGAGGAAGCTGCACTTGAGCTTGTGACAGGTGTCCCCATCTGTAGCATAAAAGAAAGGAAACAGTGAAAAGTCTCCAAATAAAAGAGTGGAAAGTATCCACATGAAAGGATTTCTTATGCTAAGCCCTTCCTTACGAAAGGACTGGGTTTTTGTAAACAAGTATCTTCCCTGCAGAAGTCCAAAATGCAAATAATACACTATGAAGGTTTCTGCAACATACTTGAAAGTAAGGAAAGACTTCAGGGCTTACACACAAGTGCATTCAAAGGGAAGAGTTCACAAGCCACTATCAATTCCCCACTTCCCTCCCCAACACACTTGAATGAATTTTTTACCAACCTAACTTGCTCCTACACTTTCTGCAGTACAGAACCTCCTAACTCAGGCACTGTTTGAGCAGTTTAACAAGAAGACAGAATAAATCAGTCTGTCAATTGGCAGAGAGCCCATTATGAGAACAGCTGAGAACAAGTCATGCCAAGACTTGTAATTTGTAAATTTTAGGTAGAGTTCTCTGCCATCAGACTCCTGTGGCTGGCTAACACATCCCTTCACCCACCCAGAGCACCTTTATAAACAACAAACTAAAGGAATTAAACAAAGAAGTGTTTTGCCTACTCCCGTCCTCCCCACATGCTTAGTTAGAGAACTGTTTGGTTTCACAGCTGTTGCAAGACAAAGAATATCTTACAATTCATTCAAGCACTACACTGCATTAAACTTCCAAATCAACCCAAGCAAGAGACCAGTCATTTCTGGGGCCTCCTCAGTAATTAACAGGCACTGCCCACGCTGTGGAATTCGACGGATGTAGGAGCAGCCATTGCAGGCTCTGGGACACCTTACCTGCCCCGCACTTGGGAAGAGTGGTTTGGTAACTGGAGGCTGCGGGGTGGGGGCGGTTGCAGCAGGAGCTGGAGGCCGGTTAAGGATGCCCGGGGCTGTGACAGGCTGTGCTTGGGTCATGGGGGGCATGCCAGGCCGGGGCCCCACGGGGGGAGGCATTCCTGCAACCACAAAGCACGGCACACGGATCAGGCTCGAGGGGCAAAGAGGCTTCCTCAGAACCACCTCCCACAAGGAAGATGTATTTCTGAGGCAACAGTAAAACAAAACATGACACAGGGCATTGTCAGCAATCACCAAACAGTACCACAGGCAGTAACCTCCACCCCTTCAGAGCAGTACTGAATTAAGGCATTTTTTACTAAAGCTTCCATAATGAAGTTTACACTCCTGTTAAACCAAGGCAAGGAATGCAGGAAGTGTTTCCAACACACTGTGCCCACCCTGCCACAAGTGTGGGTGAGACTGGTACAGAACCAAAGAGCCTCAGCCCCCACCAACAGCACCAGCACTGGGACAAAGCCCCTCAGAGCTGCTGGGGGTTTCAGCACTGTGATGTTTGTACTCTGGCATCCCCAAACCTGCTCCTGGTGTGCAGGGAGCTCCAGGGGAGGCTCAGGTGGGAAGTTAACAGCTCCCAGGAGTCCCATCAGGCAAACCAGCAAATCCCAGTTCATCACCACACAGCTGCTGCTCAGGTGGAACACCCTGAGAACTTTAGGCAGCTCAAGAGACATCTCTTCCAGCTATGGTTAGAGACCAAAATTGCAATTAAATTTCTTCAAATAGAAGGCTCATGAGTTGGGTAAATCATCAGCATTATTCCTTACTTCCCACATTTTCAATCATTACTATTTTCCAGCTGCAGCCACAGACATTAAAAAAAGGGATGAGACAACACAACAGCAGAGGAGAATAATAATAATAATAAATAATAATAATAATAGAAAACTATATTCTATTTTTCACTTTGACAACAGAGTAAAACTCAAATAATTACTTAAAATAAAAAGCCATAAATCAACCACCTCTGCATAAGAGTGGTTTCTGTGGCAATCAAACCACATCAAGGTGGTGGCACTTATAAAAATCCTAAATGTAATGAAAATAAATAAATAAATATAACTCTCACCATAGTACGAGTTCGACAACCCTGACCTACCTGGTGGCATACCAGGCATAAGAGGTGGTATTCCTGGCCCAGGAGGCATCATTCCACCCATTGGCATCATCCTATTAAATAGAAAATGAACACTGGTATCAGCACTCCTGATAAACTGTTAAGACAATTGGCACATACCTGTATTAGACAAAAAAATCATGATAAATAATTCCAAGAAGCTCTCAATAAAGAGAATTCAAAACCAGGTGACTCCACAAGAAAAAAAAAAACACCAGGAAACCCAACACCCAAAACCCCAAGAAAATCTGAACTTTAATTTTTTAAGATTTCACTTCCACTCTTTTGAAATTTCCAGAACTGGTGTCCCTCTTGAAATCTGCTTCAGGCTACCACTTACAGCAGAGTGTTCCAAGAACATGAACTTGGCACACTCAGGAAGTCTGAATGTAGGAAAAGAGGCAGTTCAAATCACCCTCAATCGCTGCACAACTGCTCTTACTCCGCTCTGACACCACAAGGGAAAGGCAGAGAACCCAAACGTGCACAGCTATCCATAAAACACTGATAAAAGCAGAGGCTAAGAAAGCTTCTGCAGTTTCAATTACAGTAAATCATCCACATACTAATGATAAAGTGGGATTTTTTTTTTAATATGAGAAGCCCTCATTATATTTTTTTCCATATTAAAAAGGGCTTTTCCCTAGAGGAGTATGTGTGATTGCTTTACAGGGAACTAAACAAGTGTAGCTTAAATTTGCTTAATTTTTGTGCAGATGCTCGAAGACATATCAGGGAAACAAAAGAATGGAATTCTCATTACTTCAGTGAGCAAGATAAACAGATGTGCAGCAAACAAGTACACCCCAAAAACCCCTCAAAAGCAGTCTGTTGGTATGAGAGAGTCAAGACACCTTCACCCCTGGTGTTTCAGCATCAAAACAAATCACCAGGAGGGGGTGAGCAAAGCCTGAGTTCTATTCCCAACTGCCAGTGCTAAAGGGAACACCCTGTGCAGGAGCAGGAATGTTGGGAACACAGCACCATTCCCCCATTTCTGGGCTGATGGTCACAGCAGACAAAGTCAGTCCTGACACATTAGACACACAAAAACGTGCTGGATGCTCCCTGCCTGCTGCCCCAGAAAGGTGACTCCCCGAGGAACTGCAGAGACAGGGCTACAAATATTGTCAAGCCAAAAACAAAGTTGCTTTCTGTGTCCCAGTTCCTCTTTCCTCATTTTTAGACACAGGATAATCAGGTTAAATAAGCAGAACTTCAGATTAAAATGGGTAAGAGGAGAGTGCAACACCACCCTCTGCTCCCAAATGGAAATGCAGTGAAATTTTGGCAAATCCAGTTGTGTTTTTACCCCCTCGGTGTTTAGTGAGGACTAAGCACCAGAAAACCTGATTAAATTCTGTTTAATTTCCACCCAGAAAAATTAAACTCATGATGAGCATCCACACCATGTTTGACTATGACACGATTTTTGAATTCAAAGATTGTTAAATCAATATTTGTGTCCCAGAAGAGAACAACCTTCCAGCTCAGTGAACTTTAAAACTTCCAAATTGAGATCCCGCAGTGCATCCTGCAGTGGGAAGGACCGAGCACAAGGAGCTGTACTCTGGGTCAAGAGAGGTGGTCAGTCCCTGAGGGTCTATTTTGTTAATATTTTGTAGAACACATTTCACGCATAGTTTTGTAATATTTAGATAAGGCATAAAAACTTCATATATTATACAGTAACAGAACCTAACTAAACATTTTCCCCAAATTCTCAAGCAATATTCAGAGGTTTTCAGTAAGACAATTCCAAGCTTATCAAAAACATGACATAAAATGGCATAATGAATGTACCTAAAATTACATTAATGAGATGCTTACATGTTTCCACCACAAAATGACTGCATGTATTTTCTCTGTTGATGTAATCTGTGAAAATTTATGACAAAATCAAAAATCTAACTGTGAATTTCCAAAACACATTGTGATAGGGGATGGTGCCAACCCCAAACAAGCATAAAAAACCAACACCTTTTGCCCAAAATACAAGAAAAATATAAACTATCCAGTATCTTTTTCGTGTTAGGCTGATGACTGATAACCAGGTGCACAACATATGTGCAGTGCACAAGGGAACAGTGGCTCACAGAAGGCTCTAAACCAACACAACAAAGCTTTAAATTAATATAAAATTAATATACCACTACTTAAGAAAGTCAAAAGAAAGGCAACATACTTTACACACTAATTCACAGCTTGGCCATATTTTACATGTTGGTTTACAGCCATCCAGCTCTCTACTTAGCCTTAATATTTAGGTCACAGAGTTTACAATTTCCTAAATACATTTTTTTTAATTAGCTTTACTTCTTCTGTGACAGTTCAAAACGCACAGTATGTATATGTAATATCAAGTCTTTCTTGCTACTCACCCAGGTGGCATTCCAGGCATAACTGGAGGCATTCCAGGCATCATAGGTGGAACACCTGCCATTAATGGTGGAATACCTTAAAAGAGAAATACATTTTCAGCAACTCACACAACATACAGTTGCTAGGAAACGGCATCTAATGAATGCAGACTGGATAACTGCTCTACAGGAAGCTCTGAAAGACTGCTTTTGAAACAACCCAATATAAACCATCTGCAAGTCTGACTTGGATTCACTGCTCTCAGTCCTGCAAGACTCTACATTTTCCCAGTGGTCTCTGAAGAACACACCCTACTACAAGGGGAAGAGACCCTTTTTCACTCACTGATCAAAATTCTTTCCTCACCGTATTTGTGGCCTGTGTACAAACTGCCTGCTTTGTGTGAGCAGTCTCTACACACACAACAGCCTTCCTGCCCTGCTCCCAAAATCCTGTGACAAAATCCCACAACCAAACATCTCCGGGAGACGTCTCTTTGAAGCACTAAGCTGTTTCACTACCACGTCTTCAGTCTACACACCAGCTTTAGGTGTCCTAATCTACTCCACGGAGGAAGACGTGTGGGGGAAGAAAATGAACAAACTGCTTATCTGCACCTCACAGAACTATTTTGTGACCTCCCAGACCCAGTGCTAAAAGGGCAGATCATTACTCAGCACACCAGCAGCAATTTGTGTAATTCCTGCCCAGCTTTTCCCACCCTCTCACCTGGAGGCATCCCTGGAGCACCTGGCACAGGAGGCAGACCTGGCTGTGCCATGGGGGGAATGTACCCCTGCTGTGGCTGAACCTGCTGGGGTTGAAATGAAGTTGAAGCCGCAGATTCATCATCTTCATACTCATCAGAATCATCCTGTTGTTTCTTTTTCTGGCTCTCTGCAGACAGGACAGGAGATGGTCAGACAGAAGGCAAATTGCGTTCTATGAAATTACCTTTATCTGGGGTGTTCTAGTTGGAACAAAAATAGTAAAATTCCAATCTGGAGCTGCCGTGAGAGAACAAAGCAAAGCCACCCCTCGCTGTGCCACAGTTCCCAGAGCAGGGAAATGACACACAACCTGCCACACCTTACCCTGAGTTTTTTGTTCAAGTAACCTCCTCCGTTCCTCCATGTCTTTCTCTGGAATGCCCTCCATCCCATAGATTTCCAGTTCAATGTCTGTTCTTCCCGGAATAGCATTTGGAACAGCATCTATTGTTTCCTTATGTACCTAAAGGAAAAGCAAAGCAAACAAATGCTGCTGACCACAATTGAGGTTCAGTTCTCTGTGTTCTTCAGCCAGTTTCAAGGCAAAAAAGGAACATCCTTAATGGGAATAATCTCTCTGGCCAAGCATATCCTTGATTGTGCCTCCTAATCTCTGGTATCTACTAACTCTAAAACCAGTTTACAGACTTGTCTTAGAACACCAAGACAACACAGTTCCTTCACTGCTCCTCCAGAACTGAGGGCAGAGATCTCTGCTGCACAGTGTCCAGCTGACTGCTGACACAGCACGGCTCCCGTGCTGGAAACAGGCCAGTGCTGCCCTTTTCTCATCAATTTTTAAGACTCTGGAAGCCCCAAACACCACCTTTTTAAGGTCACGATTCATTCAAATTTTAGATACTCCTAAGAAAAGCCCAAGTAAATCTAAGACTCCTTACCTGCATGCAATGTATAGCTAAACCAGGTCCTGTATACAGTTTCTTATGACATATATGGCATTTAAAGTGCTTTGCTTTTTGATGCTGTATAAGGATTTTTTCATCATCAAAATCCCTATTACAATACCTGCAGAAGACTGTTAAGGAAACATTTAATACTGCAAGAGACCTCCTAGACAAAACCAAGGTAATTAGCACCAGGGTGATTTTTGCTAAAGCAAAAGGCACAGGAAGCATCTCTGAGCATTCAAAGAGTGACAAATATTTCGTGTATGTCTAAAATCACCACCCTCATGTGATCCAGCATTTCCCTCATCAGACAGGTATAAAACTGGGAAGGTGTGTGCAATGAGAATCATTTGATTTCACATCCTTTGTCCCATGGTTTTCAAGTCCTACTTCTTTTTAAGTGGACTCACTCTTTCCCTTCAAGGGTGTGGATGAAAATTAAAGTTGCAAAAGCATTAAAGGAGAAAGAGACTTGAAATCAGGAAAACGGAAGCTATGCTAAATACTCACAATTGTCTCTTTAGTAACAAGTACCAGTAACTAACAAACATAAAAGAGAACAAAGGTCTTAGTTAAAAAATTCCTTTCCTACCCAGCTATCAATTCTTCTGACACTGCACAATTTGCTGCTGTCATTAAAGAATTCTCTGCTTTTAAACAGAAGTATTTTAAACAAGGAGCTTTCTGGATATCTAGGTAACAGAAGAGGCAAAACTGCCTTTCCCTCCTGCAGGTCAGCACTGGGATTTCAGCAAACATCTTCCTCGGCGAGACAAATACACGGTTGCAATTCGTTATTAACACATTGTTAACATTGTTATCACAAAGTGTCTCTTGCTTCCGCGAAAACGTGAAATATATCTAAAACACAAGCCTTCCAACATAAAATGGCACAGAGAAGCTTATAAATTCCTTTATTAAGCAAACCTAGATGGGGTAGAAACATTTGAGAGAGAGAAAAGGTAAATCTGCAATCACCCCAACAGACAGCAGACTCTGAAGGAACGACCGAAGAAAAATCCACCAGTATTTCAGAACACTGAGAAATTCCACCTGACTGTGATGCAGCAATTACAAATTTGAAAGCCTACCCGGCCACAAAAAAAAAAAAAGAAAAAAAAGAAAGAAGTTTTCAAAATCTCTCTTTTAACCACATCCGCCCCACTCCTTGAATATATTGTATTGTGTATATTAGGAGCAGGATTTTCTCGTTTGTAACATCCTTCCCTCGGGGGAAAAAGGCTGTTTTCTTTTTTTCCCCACGACGCCGGCAATCCCGCCGGGCCCAGCCCGGCTCCAGGGAGCGGGTGTGAGGCCGCGGCCTCGGCGGGAGGGGCCATGAGGAGAAAAAGGGCACGAAGCGGGGCCCATCCCGAAGAGCACAGGGATGGAACAGCGCCGAGCACCGAGACAAACCGTAACCGAGGTGGGGAGAAGGGGGAGCCCCATCCCGGAGCAGGCCAGGGCCCAGCCGCGACCGCGCCAGGCCGCTCCCCTCCCCCACCCAGCTTCCCGCACCCGCCGCGTCCCACACACAAGGATACCAGCACCAAGGCTTCAGCTGCTTCTTCTTCTTACGGCCCATGGCTGCAGCGGCGGCGGCCCCGAGCTACAGAGCAGGCGAGCCGAGCGCTCCCTCAGAGCCGCAGCGCCCGCCCGGACCGAGCGAGCAGCACAAAATGGCGGCCGCGCTCCCTCAGGCGCCACCGCCCCCGCGCTCCCAGCGTGCACCGCGCC
>NW_020955911.1:2002-3972 GCF_003031625.1 Empidonax traillii | reverse complement strand
ACCTAAACCTCCCCTGGCAGAGCTTGAGCCCATGTCCCCTTGTCCTATTGTTGGTTGCCTGGGAGAAGAGCCCAACCCCCACCTGGCTATAACCTCCCTTCAGGTAGTTGAAGAGAGTGATGAGGTCACCTCTAAGCCTTCTCTTCTCCAGACTAAACAACCCCAGCTCCCTCAGCCTCTCCTCATAGGGCTTGTGCTCAAGTCCCTTCACCAGCCTCGTTCCTCTTCTCTGGACCCTCTCCAGCACCTCAATATCCTTCCTGAACTGAGGGGCCCAGAGCTGAACACAATACTCAAGGTGTGGCCTCACCAACGCAGAGTACAGGGGAAGGATCACTTCCCTGCTCCTGCTGCCACACTGTTCTTGATGCAGGCCAGGATGCCGTTGGCCTTCTTGGCCACCTGGGCACACTGCTGGCTCATGTTCAGCCTCCTGTCGATCAGCACCCCCAGGTCCCTTTCTGCCTGGCTGCTCTCCAGCCACTCTGTGCCCAGCCTGTAGTGCTGAGGGACCGGAACGTGTCACAGTTACAGAGTCATGAGACGGTTCGGGTTGGGAGGGACCTTTACGAGCGTCTCGTTCCACCCTCCCTGCCGTGAGCAGGGACACCCTCTATTAGACCAGGTTGGTCAGAGCTCTGTCCAGCTTGGCCTTGGACACTTCCAGGGTTGGGGCAGCCACAGCGTTTCTGGGCAACCTGTGCCAGGGCCTCACCATCCTCACAGCAAAGAACTTCCTCCTAAGACTTAATCTAAACTGTTTCTCAACTTCATATTTAATGGCACAGAGAGACAGTGTTTTCTGTACGAAATCTGATGGGGCAAGAAACTGGTGTTGCTTAGACTGTTCTAAGCAGTGTCGTGCTGGCTGTGTCCATGTTACCATCTGCTGACAGTGAGGCCATGGGGTGTGGGGGAGCCCAGCCCTCCAAGAACACAATAAAACCAACTGAAATGTGTTTGTTGTCACCCTCCTCAGCTTCCTGTGCCTGGCCAGGGGCTGGTCCCTCTGTTACACTGAAAACCCATCACAGGGTGTGTCTGTGTTATCCTCATGGCTCTCCAGTTTTGGGCCAGTCCACCAGCTGCTTAGAACAGAATCATGGAATCGTTGAGACTCAGGAGACATTCCAAACCCACCTGGACGCGTTCCTGTGTCCCCTGCTCCAGGTGACCCTGCCTGGGCAGGGGACTGGACTGGGTGATGCCCAGAGGTCCCGTCCGACCCAAATGGTTCTGTGATTCCGTAACAGCTGGGACAGCCAGGAGCGAACAAATGTGCTGCTTTGACAGAGGAAGAGGTATTTCAGAGGCAGAGCTTTCTAGAAACAGACAGCATGGCTAATCCTGCCAAATCCCCCACAACAAGGTGTCAGAAGGAGATCATCCTTAAGGTGTCTCAACCCAAACCATTCTATAAAACGTGATTTGAGCGGGTCCTGCCGTTAGGCGAGTGAAGGATCGCCTGTAGTGACACGGGCCCCGTGGGGTCTGTACCGCCCTGTCCCGCACTGCGCAAGCAGGAGCTGCGGCACCGCAGCCGTTCCCAACGCCGGGTCTCGGCGGGGTGAGGCCCCGGCCCGCGGCTCCTCCCGCGGCTCCTCCCGTGGCCCCGAACGCTCCTCCCAGCGCCGGGCCCGGGGCGGGCTCCGCGGGGCGGGCTCAGCGCACCCACCGTGCCCCGGCGGCTCCGGGGCGGCTCTGCGGGCACAGGCGGGGCTGGGGCTCGGGGCTCCGGGCTCGGGGCTCGGTCCGCGATGCTGCCGGCGCTGCCGGACGGTGATGAGCGGGAGCTGGAGAGCAGCGAGGAGGGCGGCGGCGCGGGCGAGGAGCGGCGGCCGGAGCGGCACGGCAGCACCTACCACGGCCTCTACGGCTACCGCAGGTGAGAAGCCGGCTGCCCGCGGGGAGGCCGCCCCAGGCCTCGGCTGTTCCCAGCTCCCTCCATCCCCTGCGTTTTTTTCCCTCTC
>NW_020955911.1:0-1981 GCF_003031625.1 Empidonax traillii | reverse complement strand
AACCTAAACCTCCCCTGGCAGAGCTTGAGCCCATGTCCTCTTGTCCTGTTGTTGGTTGCCTGGGAGAAGAGACCAACCCCCACCTGGCTATAACCTCCCTTCAGGTAGTTGAAGAGAGTGATGAGGTCACCTCTAAGCCTTCTCTTCTCCAGACTAAACAACCCCAGCTCCCTCAGCCTCTCCTCATAGGGCTTGTGCTCAAGTCCCTTCACCAGCCTCGTTACTCTTCTCTGGACCCGCTCCAGCACCTCAATGTCCTTCCTGAACTGAGGGGCCCAGAGCTGAACACAATACTCAAGGTGTGGCCTCACCAACGCAGAGTACAGGGGAAGGATCACTGCCCTGCTCCTGCTGGCCACACTGTTCTTGATGCAGGCCAGGATGCCATTGGCCTGCTTGGCCACCTGGGCACACTGCTGGCTCATGTTCAGCCTCCTGTCGATCAGCACCCCCAGGTCCCTTTCTGCCTGGCTGCTCTCCAGCCACTCTGTGCCCAGCCTGTAGTGCTGAGGGACCGGAACGTGTCACAGTTATAGAGTCAGGAGACGGTTCGGGTTGGGAGGGACCTTTACGAGCGTCTCGTTCCACCCCCCTGCCGTGAGCAGGGACACCCTCTATTAGACCGGGTTGGTCAGAGCTCTGTCCAGCTTGGCCTTGGACACTTCCAGGGTTGGGGCAGCCACAGCGTTTCTGGGCAACCTGTGCCAGGGCCTCACCATCCTCACAGCAAAGAACTTCCTCCCAAGATTTAATCTAAACTCTTTCTCAACTTCATATTTAATGGCACAGAGAGACAGTGTTTTCTGTACGAAATCTGATGGGGCAAGAAGCTGGTGTTGCTTAGACTGTTCTAAGCAGTGTCGTGCTGGCTGTGTCCATGTTACCATCTGCTGATAGTGAGGCCATGGGGTGTGGGGGAGCCCAGCCCTCCAAGAACACAATAAAACCAACTGAAATGTGTTTGTTGTCACCCTCCTCAGCTTCCTGTGCCTGGCCAGGGGCTGGTCCCTCTGTTACACTGAAAACCCATCACAGGGTGTGTCTGTGTTATCCTCATGGCTCTCCAGTTTTGGGCCAGTCCACCAGCTGCTTAGAACAGAATCATGGAATCGTTGAGACTCAGGAGACATTCCAAACCCACCTGGACACGCTCCTGTGTCCCCTGCTCCAGGTGACCCTGCCTGGGCAGGGGACTGGACTGGGTGATGCCCAGAGGTCCCATCCAACCCAAACGGTTCTGTGATTCCGTAACTGCTGGGACAGCCAGGAGCGAACAAATGTGCTGCTTTAACAGAGGAAGAGGTATTTCAGAGGCAGAGCTTTCTAGAAACAGACAGCATGGCTAATCCTGCCAAATCCCCCACAGCAAGGTGTCAGAAGGAGATCATCCTTAAGGTGTCTCAACCCAAACCATTCTGTAAAACGTGATTTGAGCGGGTCCTGCCGTTAGGCGAGTGAAGGATCGCCTGTAGTGACACGGGCCCCGCGGGGTCTGTACCGCCCTGTCCCGCACTGCGCAAGCAGGAGCTGCTGCACCGCAGCCGTTCCCAACGCCGGGTCTCGGCGGGGTGAGGCCCCGGCCCGCGGCTCCTCCCGCGGCTCCTCCCGTGGCCCCGAACGCTCCTCCCAGCGCCGGGCCCGGGGCGGGCTCCGCGGGGCGGGCTCAGCGCACCCACCGTGCCCCGGCGGCTCCGGGGCGGCTCTGCGGGCACAGGCGGGGCTGGGGCTCGGGGCTCCGGGCTCGGGGCTCGGTCCGCGATGCTGCCGGCGCTGCCGGACGGCGATGAGCGGGAGCTGGAGAGCAGCGAGGAGGGCGGCGGCGCGGGCGAGGAGCGGCGGCCGGAGCGGCACGGCAGCACCTACCACGGCCTCTACGGCTACCGCAGGTGAGAAGCCGGCTGCCCGCGGGGAGGCCGCCCCAGGCCTCGGCTGTTCCCAGCTCCCTCCATCCCCTGCGTTTTTTTCCCTCTCCTCTCTCCCG
>NW_020955910.1:839486-860381 GCF_003031625.1 Empidonax traillii | reverse complement strand
TTTTTCCCCCTCCCTTTCTTCCGTTTCGCCCCATTTCCTCCTTTTCCTCCCCGTTTTTTCTCCCGTTCTTCACCGTTCCCCTCCCTTCCCCGTTCCTCGATGTTCCCCCCGTTTTCCTTCATCCCCCCTATCCCTCCTCCCCCTGTGTCACGCAGCACCTTCCCTGTACACTCCACCCTGTCACCCCCAGTGTCCCCCAATACTCCTCTGAGCCCTCACTCCTCCCGTGCCCCTGGTTCCTGCGGGTCCCCCCCATCCTTCTGCCCCCTAAAATCTTCCCTCAGGAGATCTGGGGATCTCTTGGCTCGCGTGGTTGGGGTTGGTGTGTGCAGTCCAACGCTGGCACAGGCAGGTTTTGGGGGGCACCCCCTCCAGGAGCAGGTGCCTTTGGATGATGTGGCAGTGCTGTGCCCCATCCTCTTAATGGTTAATCCCAAATATTCAAGGATCCCAACATCTTTTCCCTGTCCATTGGTCATGCTGAGAACCACTCTGGGTAAAACAGGCTGCCTCGCTGCCCTACAGAAATTGCAGGGTAGTTGTCTTTTTTTAAAAAAAAAAAAAAAAAACAACAAAATGGGTAGTTCAGAAATCATAGGGGATGCAGGAGGTTCTTTTGATAAAACAACAAGAATAGTCCAGATTTTATTTTAGACTCCTCTTCCCCCCCCCTCACCCCATTTTCATTTCAACCACTAATTACAAAGTACAGGCTGGAGGCTCGGCCGTGGTGGAGCGAGGGAGGAGGAGACGCGTGCGCTGGGCGCGGAGAGAACAATTTCACCAACTGCTCATTTTGGACACAGGGATCAAACGAGGTCCCAGGTGACAGGTCCCCACTGCCACGGCCAGAGCCGTCCCACGGCGTTGCTGTGTGTGCAGGGGACAGCCAAGGGCCAGCAGTTATGAGGGAAACATCATCTTTCATTGTGGTTCTCCGGATCAAACCTCTGCCAGCCACACCGTGGGCAGAGTAGCGTTCGGTGGCTGAGCAGGGAGGAGTCGTGACTGCAGAGGGGGAACTCTGAGAGAGAGAGAGAGGGAATAAACTGTGGGACCCGTGGTGGGAGTCGTGTGTGAATCAGCACAAAACCTCCTGCTCCAGGATCGCAGAATCCCAGACTGGCTTGGGTTGGAAGGACCTCAAAGCTCATCTCATTCCACCCCCCCTGCCGTGGGCAGGGACACCTTCCACGAAGCTGCTCCAAGCCCTGTCCAGCCTGGCCATGGGCCTTGCCCAGGGTTGTAGTTGGATCCCCATGATCAAGGTTGTGTTTTTTCTGTGAGTTCAGAGACTCTGAGCCCCTTTTTTGTGAGCTCAGCAACAGCCACATACAGAAGCAGAGCTGAGCAGCGTCCTGGTGTGACGGAATCCGTGCCACTGGGCTGACTAACATCCATGGGGAGTGGGTGATCCATCTCTCCTTGTTAGGCATTTGCTGGTAACAGCCAAGCCCTGGAAGCTGGTCAGAAGATAACCATCTCTGTGGGAGTGCGTGGCAGGGTGTTTGTTTCCTGCACTGTTCTCTCCACTGCTCCCGTTCCTGGCACGGGGAGCATCAGTGGTGTGGAATGCTCCAGCAGGTTTTCCCTGCAGCACATAGGGAATGACAAGAAATGGGTCAGACACAGGTTTTGGCATCAGTGTGACCCACGTGCCCCTCTGAGAGCACTTTTGTCCCATGTTACTGCGCTGTGGCAGAGATGAAGAGCAGCCTGTGGGCTCCAGGGTCAGCTTTTCTCTGGTGTCTCGGTCCTCATTCCTGCTAGGTGTGAAGTGTGGGTGATATCCTGGGAAAACATGGGTGCAGCAGGCTTGGGGAGCAAGGAGCCAGGCTTTGAGAGCTGGTCTCTGGGCTGTGTGGATTAGGGTGGTGTGGTGTTGAGTAGAAAACTTTCCAGGTGGTGTCTTTTGGGAAATCCCTGTAGCAGGCCTGAGACAGTGAAAGCTGGGAACTGGTTGTGAAAGTGCTTGTTTTCAGCATCATCCTGTGTTTGCCTCTCTGCCCCCGTGTAACCTCATGTCAGGACTTCCTCCCTGTACACGAGGATGAATTGCATTTGGTGTTTTTGGGGTTGCCTCGTCTTTCCCTTCTCTGCTCATTGCTCCCCCCTCTCCCCTCAGTGGCTCCTGAAATTCTGATGGGAAAGGCTGCTTCACTGGAACACATTCCCTTTTCCCTTGAATCCCAAATGCAGGAGCATTTAGAAGCTGAAAGTAAAGCTGATTATAAGCAGACCTCACCGAGCTTTATCCCTCGAGAGGAGGGCAGAAAGACGCCCAACTGGATTTGTAATCACTTAGGATGTGACTAACAGCACGAGCCAGCCAGAAACCTCCCCGTGCAGCGACTCTGTTGGAAAACATCAATTTGTCAAAGCTAAAAGCTTCCATGGGAATCACATACGCTGTTTTGTTCAGGAGTAGTTGGGGGGTTTTGGGGTACAAGATGAAACTTCTGGTCAAAACAAGAAACCCGAAGAGATCCCTCCCCACCCCAAAGTAGTCGGATGGTCAGTCCAGCTGCTGGCACAGATGTTTGGGGCAGGGGAACTGCTTTTAGCAGCAACCCCTGTGACTTCTTGATGCCCATCAAACCCATCAGGCTCTCCAGTTGGGAGACAGGCTCACCCCACGTGCAGAGTGGCTCCAGTTCCCTGGGGATGTGTGAGCTTCTCACACACTCAGACTCCCATTCATCCAACACCTGGATGCAGCACACTATGCTTCCCAAACCTCCCACTCTTCCCCAGCTGGGTGTTGGGCAGGATCCAGTGGCTGGAAGCTCCCGCTTTGGCCCCTGCTGATCTGAGTCTCGGGAGCTCCCTGTCCAGGAATCCGGGCTCAGGTTTATTGGGAAAACTTGGAGCTTTCCTCCCTGCTGGGGTAGATGCTTTCCAGGAGGGAAAAGGTGCCGAGTTTGCAGTGGGGACCGAGGGGTCTGTCACCAGACCCTGCCTCAAAGAGGTCCCCACTTACTCCCGTGCCACAGTCACCTCCAGGCAGCTCCTAAACAGGAAACTGCTCCAAAGCAGAGCCCCCCCTGCTGCCATTCCTGCGAGTGAGGCCCCTGTGAGAGGTCTGTGCCGTCTCTGCTCTGGCTGTTGTCCTCTGTTGTGTTTTCTCTCCGTAGTAACGTGCCAGTAGCTCCCTGGGGAGCAAGACCAGCCCGTGGCTGCAGCCTGGGATGCACGAGCTCCTCGGGACGTCTTGTCCTCTCAGCTCACCCCACACACAGCTTCTGCTTTCTTTTTTTTTTTTTTTTTTTTTTTTCCCCCCTCTTTTTTGGCTCAGCAGCAGATGAGCTGAGCTGCCTCCTGCCTCTGGCTTTTCCTGTGTCTGAGAGTGGGAAATGGGGCTGGCGTGTGTTCTTCCCTCCCCTTGCTCTCGGGGAATGGTTTTGCAGCAGGGTCCTAAGGAGGCTGGAACGCAGGGGCTGCTCCAAAGGCTGGAGCACAGAAGGCCAGGCCCCTGCCCTGCTCCAGTCCTGGGCACACAAAGGTGTATGGTGGGCTGGGGCCAGCACAGAGGGACAGGGAGAAGGGAAAAGGGCTGGAGGGACGGGTCTTGCTGTGCTGGAGCATCCCCTCACCAGCCAGATACTTTGTGCATGCCAGGAGAGGGGGGCAGTGAAAGATGGGCTTGAAAAGGGTGCTTTTATCTTCCCAGATGCCTGGCGTGGCCCTTGCTCAGCTCAGGTTGGGGCTGGGCTCTCTGCTTGTTGCCCCCAGGCTCATGAGCCAGCCTGGGGACTCATGTCTGGTGTCACAGCTGAGCCTGTGGCACAGGGGCCTCTGCTGCGCCTGCCTGGATGGGAGCTCCGTGCCACTGCTCCTGGTGGAAACCCTCCATGGAGAGCAAGTCTAGACCTGGTGTCTCACCCAGCTCCTGGGAAAGCTCCCCCTTCCCTGTGCACCCTGTGATTTGAGGGAGGGACTGGGGAGAGCAGGGCACCAGCTGTGCTGCCATTGCTGCAGCCTCCTCCCTGTGCTGATTTGCATTGACTCAACTTCCTTGCCGTGGCCTCGCAGGGGAGTGTCAGCCTCTCAGGCACCACGGTCAGGCTCAGGGGCACCTCTGGGGCTGGCTGAGACCTGAGCCTGCTTTGCCAAGCTCTGCCTGTGCAGGCTGATCAAACCCCCATCTGTCCCAAAGTCCGTGGGGATGAGGCAGGCAGGAGGCCGGCACGCGGCGTCTCTTCTGCCACAGTTTGGTGGGGTTTCTGCTTCTGTGCCCTGCCTTCCAGGGGGAATGCAGCTGGGTGCTCCCAGGAAGGGTCAGCACTGCTTCCATCTCCCCCAGCTTTCCTGGGAGCAGCAGGAACTGGCTTCTTCCAAGCCATCGCTGTCACCTGCAGGGTCCACACCAAACCCCGTGGCACGAGTGTCCCGGGTTTCAGGCACCGTGTGGCTCAGGGTCCCATCCCTGAGGTGAGCACGTACAGATGTGCTTATGTACTTGGCTGAACTGGGATGTTTCTCTGAAGTGGGACTGGTGTCCTGGAGCACTGACAGCACTGGCTTTCTGTGCAGAGCTGGTTGTAAAATGTTTTGGGCTCTGTGTGTGTGTTCGTCTGGCTGGGGGTTTGTGGTGCTGCTGTGGTACAGGGAATATCAAGGGAAAGCCTGTCCAGGGCAGATCTGAGATGCTCTAAACACTGCATCACCTTCTGCTTTAAAATGCATTTGTGTGTGTGATGTGATGCTTCTGAGCAGATCATACAGGAAAAAGTATGGTTTAGGAAAAAAAAAAAAAAAAAAAAAGACCTTTTGCTCTGTCACCAATTTAGTTTTAAACTTCTCAAAGCTTCAGGCAGAGGCTGTGGAAAGTTTTGGCCTGGGGGGAGAATGGGGGTGGAAGGGCTGGAGCGTGTGAAAGCCGCCGTTATAAGATCATTTTACAGCCTCTGGTGCTGCCAGCTCTGCCCTTGTCACCCCTGGGAGAGCTGCCACCAAATATGCTGTGAGGGTGAGGGCACCTGCTTTGCTTGTGCCCCGACCTGGCTGGGTTCCTCTTGAGTGAGACAGGTCTGTGATGCTCCCATGGCTTTTTTTTGGGGTGTCTGGATCCACATGGAGAAACGCTGCTCTTCTCCCTTTTTTTCTCTTTGGGGAGACTAAAAGAGCTTGGCTTTTTGGTGAACTGGAGGCTGAGAGGGGCAGGACTGATGCCTATAAATACTTGGGGGAACGGCAGGGAGGGAAATTATTTATGTCCACCCAAGAACAATGTTGGCACGAGAACAAGCGGGTAGAAACCAGCAGGAATAAACTCGGGCTGGAAGCGTGAAGGTTTCCATGCGATGTCAGAGAATTGAGTGTCTGCATAAAAGGAGCAGGAACAAAACCTTGAGCTGCTTCTCTTGAAACACAAAATTCCAGTGGGCTCGTTTCTAGTGCATCTTGAATGCAGGGATGAGGCGAACTGGGCTGGAGTTGTCAGCTGAAATGCAGTGACACGGAGTGTACTGAGCTCAGCTAAAGCAAACAGTGAATGGAAGTGGACACTGTAGGCCTGCAGCTTCCAAAAGCCATTGGAGGGAAAGTTTCCGCTATTTTAATTGAGCTTGTCTCTTTGACTGGGGAATTGTGTTTCTGAAACTCACTTAAATACACAAACCGTCTAGAAATGAAGTGTTTGGTTTTGCATCAAAGGCAGAAGCTCAGGTTGTGCAGATGAAGCCAGAGAGGTGTTATGAGCTCTCCTCTGATTCACACGTGTGCTGAAACTTCTTCTTTCCTGTAACTGAGCTGCTGTGAGAAAGGTCAGGGTGTTGACACAGGACACCTGTGTGTGTACATGTAAATTTGTGTGCACAAACGCCCTTGCACACCTGTGTGCACTTTCCTGTGTGTTTGTGGGATTCATCTCTCCACCACCTTCCCCAAAACGTGTCTAGGCCATGCTGCAACACCAGACCAAGGAGTCTTGTCCTTTTTTATGTGCCACAACAAAAAACTCTGTGCTGGAGGAGAAAGGAATTCTTTTTCCCTCTCCTGTTTTTTGCTCTCTCCCTCACATCAACACATCCCACCCCTCCCCACAGCTGCTTTCCTACCCTAAACATGTTGTGTTGGCATCAGCGATTCAGGGATGGGTAGAAAACTTGCCCCTGCTCCAGGGGCTTGGAAAGGCTGAGCAGACCTGGCTCTGCTCACACCTCTGGGGGACCAAGGAGGGCACATCCAGGTGTCACTGAAAGCAAAGTCTCCCGCCCAGCACAGCCATTCCCATGGGCACGAGGGCTGGTGGAGCAATCCCAGAGCTGCCCATCCCCTGCTGTGGGCTGCCAGGAGACCTCCCCGTCCTCACCCCTCTCTCACACCCCCCAGGTTGCCATGACAAGGCAGTGCTGCTCTACGAGTACGTGGGGAAGCGGATCGTGGACCTGCAGCACACGGAAGTGCCGGATGCCTATCGAGGGAGAGGAATAGCCAAGCACCTGGCCAAGGTACAGCCCCAAACACCTAGAAGGGCAAGAGCTGTTGCCATCCCAGCTGTGGGTAGAGATCCTGGCTGAAGCCAGGCCCCGTCCCGTTGGAATTTTTTGTGTGCCCTGTGGGAGCCCTGCTCCGATGGGAGATGGGACACAGGGAAATTCCTGGTTTGGTGGCAAGAGGGGCTGGGTGAGTGCTTGGCCCGTTCCTCCTTGTGCCCACTGTGCAGGGGCTGATGGATCACCTCACCTGGGGGCTGGACCCCTCCTCTCAAACCTTCCCTGCCCTTGTGAGCCCTCTGCCTGCCTTGGGCCCTGCAGCCGTGCAGGGATAGCTGAGGAGCCACGAGGGACTGTGGGGTGATGCTTTGGGGTTACAGCTGCTCCCTGGCCCTGTAGGTCAGGGCAGATGGGTGGCATGATGGGCTAGGTCACCTGCCGTGCAGCATCCACCAGGCTGGATGTGTTGAGGGTTAAACTGAGAACCCTGTGCTGTGCTCTCTCCACAACCCTCTCCCTCCACCTGCCTCGCACAGGGGGTACCTGAGGGCAACCTGCTGCTTCCCCCGTCTGTGTGAGAGCTACAGGAGTCCAGACCCCCATGAGGTTGCAGAGGAGAGCGTAGGCTGAGGGTGCTGGTTGTATAACCTGTGTGTTCTCTCTGGTTGGTCACAGGCAGCCCTGGACTTCGTGGTGGAGGAGGACCTGAAAGCTCACCTGACGTGCTGGTACATTCAGAAATACGTCAAGGAGAACCCGCTGCCGCAGTACCTGGAACACTTGCAGCCTTAAGGCAGGACTGCTCCGACACCAGCACACCTGTCCCTGACTGTCCAACGCGGCCTTCGCTTCTCTGCGGTCTCAGGAAACCCCCTCCCACACTCGCAATTCCCGTGTTTTTTTTTTTAAGCGTGTCCATGTGGTGCGTGAGTGTGGGCACGACCTCCTCCGCCCCGCCCACGTGTGAGCATGGCTACAGCCCCTGGGCTAGGCTGGCTCTGGGCACACGTGGCGTCCCCCAGTGCTTCTCCCAAGCCAGGGGAAGGAAGAGGATGATTTTTTCCACCAAACTCCATCACCGGAGCAGGGGATGACTTGTGCTGCACCTCGTCCTCCCCGCTCCGCTTGGCGACAACTGTGAACTTGCTGGGGGATGTTGGTTAGGGGTGGTCGTGGGGCACCGGCCCCCCCTTTCCTTCTGGCAGCTGGGGGATTAAGCTTTGTGGAGCAGAGGGAGGTGCTGGAGGAGCCCCAGCCCTGAGGCAGGTTCATCCCCTCCAGCCTCCGCTGAGCTGTGTCCAAGCCCACGTGGAGTACGGATGAGAACACACGGACCGTGGTGGCACCTCGGGGGCTTTGCTGCGCCAGCTGTGGAGACACTGGGATGGTGACACCTCCAAGGCAAGGGGCAGGAGCCTTGTGAGGAGCAGACTTCAGCTGCAGGGGCTGTGGCAGCCTGTGCAGACGAGGAGAGGTGGCTGGGCTGCAGCTCCTGCCCAGCCTTCTGTTCACAACCCCGCCACGGCATCCCACAGGATCACGGGCTGTCATTCCTGTCTCTGCTCCTGGCCATCGGTGCTGCCCGTGCTGGTGTAGACACAGCCTGCTCAGGACAAGAGGCCAGCCCCCACAGCCAGCCCTGAGGGGACATCCCAGGGCACCAGGGTGGTTTCCTGCAGGTGAAGAGGAAGGCTCCCCCCATCTCCTTCAACTCCAGCTCTGCATCCCCTTCTGAGCCCCAGCTCGGAGCCATCATCCCATCCTGAGAGCAACAGGGGTAAGGCCTCCAGGACCTGCTCCTGGCTCATCTCCTGGAGCCACCTGCCTCCATGTGGATGCTGATGGCTTCTCCTTACAGCCTTTGGAAAGAAGCCCTGGCTCAGGGCATTACCTCTCTGCTCAGCTCCAGGCTCAGGTGCTGGCAGCATTGTGGGGTCCTCAGCTAGCAGAGGAACACCCTCACTTCGTGCTGTTCCCTCCATGGATAAGGACCCTGCAGTACAGCCCAGCGTTGCCACGGTTGGATGCAGAGGTATCACCATGATGGCAGGGCACTGCCTGGTTCCATCTTGCTGCCTGTCCTGCCTTGTCTGGGTTTTACAGAGCATGAGCTGCACCCCAGAGCACCTCCCACCGAGCTCTCGGGATTTTGCAGTGTCCCAGGGCAGGGCTGTGGTGTGGGAGACGATGCTTCTGACATCCCCAGCCCTGAGCAGCCACTGGGGGCTGAAGCCAGGCAGAAGGAAATGGAGAGCCTTTCACCTGGAGGCCAAATCCAGACCTAGCTTAGCTCAGCAGGGACTAAAGTTTACAATCTGTGCCACGGAGTGATCGAAGCCCCTACCGAGAGGCAGCTCAGGCCTCTCCCAAAGCTGAGCACAAAAAGTCTGTGGTGGCAAAGGCAAAACTCCTCCAGCCTCCTCTACTGATTGGGATGGTCAGAGATGGAGATCCTGTGGCTGATCTCAGCCAGGGAGGCCTTGAGCTGTTCCTCCTGGTCACCAGCTCGAGGCGAAGCCCTGCTGCCTGCCTGTGCTGCTCATCACCAGCGTAACACGGCCCTCTCAGGCTGGAGTTAAAACTCCCAAACTCCATCCCTGCCGTGCACAGGGCTGTGAGAGCTATGCCCACGCCCACCTCCTGCCTGGGGAGGGAGCTGTGCCCGGCAGCAGAGCCACCTCTGCCTTGTGCTGCTCAGGAAAGGCCTTGGGCTCAGCCCTACTGCTGCCTCGTGTTTCTGCCCTCTTGCTGCTTATTCCACCTGGGCTGTGACCTTCAGGATGGCTTCGAGGGACTGGGAAAGGGTTGCAGGTAACAAACTAAAGGGGCTCAGGAAGACATCTGGGCTGCTAAATGTTTCTTCTTTAACATGCAAAACACACTTCAACGTGTAGTTACAGGAGCAAGGCTGGTTCTGGTACAGCCGTGACGACAGAACCGTCCCTGCTCCTGATCCCAAGGTGAAGCTGAACCGTCTCCTCCCCTGCAAGCCAAGATAAGACACTGTTGTGTCTGTCACGGCAGGGCTGGATGCCTCACGTGAGCCTCTGCAAGCCTCTGCCCTGGTTTTGTGCTCATTTCCACTGTGTGGCAGTTCCCAGAAGTTCCCCGTTGTGTCAGCTCACTGCAGGCTGTGCTGTGGCCGCTGCACCAGCAGTGGCCTGGCGTCCAAGCCCGGCTCTGGAGCCCTTCGTGCTGCTCTGGCAGGAACCTCGTGCTTCCCAGCGCTGGATCACAAGTGGCAATCGCTGCCTTAAACCAGGCACAGCACACATGGTTTTGCTGCTGCTTTCCCTTCGAGGTGCTACGACCCCTCCAGTGTCTGACCCGACGGAGCCGTGTGCCAGTGCCCGTGCCAACACTGCTGTATCCATCCTCTGCCTTCCCTCCCCTGTGGCCCCTGATGCCGGTGAATAGCAATATCCACAGGTCACCAGCGATGCCGCGGTCCATGGTGCTCCTGGGATCCTGCACTGCCAGGCAGGAGATGGCTCGGGATCCCTCAGTGCTGGGCAGCCCTTCCCTGCCTCCCCACCAGCTGCCCCTTTTCCCCAGCTGGTCTCTGCAGAAAGGAGCTTTGAGTCCCTCTGCTGCCCCTTGGTGCTCACTAAGCCTGGAGGGAGTTGGGGAATTTTGAACTCTCCCCTGGCAACAGGAGCGTGGAAAGTGGTTTGGCTGTATATCGAGGTCCCCAAACCCATTTGAACTGCAGACCTTGGTGGGTGGGGGAATGCAGGTTGCTGTCAAGCCTGCAATTCCACAGCACCCGACTTGAAACTCCCCCCTCCCTCGTCCGCTCTCCAGCGTTGTCTTCCTCTGTCCCAGGTTTCCGTTCTGTTGGATTCGGTGGTTACGATGTGCCTTTCCTTCTCAGGACCTGTTACAAATGACCTTTCTGCTCTTGTTTATGTTTAACATTTTATCTTTAGCCCTCCCTCTGTCGTACTATAAGACATGAACATAATGCATGGAATACAGTACAATAAAAGTGTGGCTTAACTTGACCCCCAGTGGCTGTGCCGTGCTGGGGGGAGCGGGAGGAGGTGCCCATGGAACCAGGGGGCATTGGGCACTGTCACCTCTGGGCTGGATCCTGTCAGCTGAGTCTGTTCCCTCTGCCAGCTCACTCTCCTCAGCCCTCCTTGGAATTTCAGGCCACCCCTTTGGGAGTTATCCTGCTTCAGAGGCTGGAGTTTGGGTGAATCAGTGTGCCAGGGAGGGTGGTGTGGAGAAGGGGCCCAGCTTATTTACAGTTATAATTTGATCCGAAGTGACAAGTGGCCCCGGGGCTGCAGCTCAGGCAGGCAGAGCAGGGTTTGCTGCTCCCCGGGGACAGCGCAGGAGGGTTGGGGCTGTAGCCGGGCTGTTGCTGGTAACACACTCTGTTTACATTCCACATTCCAGACAGTCCATGCTCCGGCCTGTCCCAGCAGTGCTGCACGTTCTGCCGGGCTGGGCACGCTTCCCAAACACCTCTTGTTCCTGCAAATGCGCCCTTTACCTCCAGTAAAACAGCTGTCCCCCAAATCAGAGCTGAACTGCAGCGGCGTGGGAGGGCCCTGCAGGCTGGAAGAGCAGCCTCGGGATCGCTGGGAAGGTGGAGGCAGGCAGGGGGTTTGTTCTCTTGTCACATCGCATCACTTGGGAATAACGCTGTCAAAAAGAGGGGCTTTTCTAGGTCTGGGAGATGCAGAGCCAGCAGCACTCTCTCCTGAGGGGTGGTAGGATCTGAGGACAGATCTGTCCCAAAGAGCAGGGACCTGCAGAGCAGTTTGTTAAGGGAAAACTTAAAATTCCTGAGAAAAAGGCTCCTCTCCTGGGAGGAATCAGACTGGGAGCAAGAGGGGGCCCTGCAGAGGCACAAGGATCCTGGAGATCACTATCCAAGCACCTTTGGATGACCCTGCTGTTCCAGGGGTGGCCTTGGGACCAGAGGCTGAGGACAGGGTGGTCTTGGGACACCCCTACAAAACCTTCAGCATCCACTTCTGCTGGATCCACAGGAGCTGGGAGACCTCTGGCCCTACCTGCATTTCGTTTCTAGAGAAGCATTTCGTGATAAACTTTATATTGATTCGATGATGCCAGAGGTCTTTTCCAACCTAAGCGATCCTGTGCTGTGATTTATTCCTTCTCAGAGATGCAGCAGGGGAGCCTCCCCGCTCCTCTTTTGGGATCGACTAAAGGGGTCGAATTCACCCCAAAACGCCCATCCTCTCCTCTCCTCTCTGCGAGGCGCTGCTCGAGGGGATCCTGCATCCCTTCTCCCCTGCAAGGAGGGAACCTCCTTTCGGAGCAGCAACGCGAGGCGATGCCGAGGCCGATGAGCATTGCCCACCCTCCGCCGCGGCCCGGCACGTTCACCCCACCTCATGGCGGGGCCGCGGGGCAGGCCGGGATTCGCCGCGTGCTCCTCCCACGGCCGGCCCGCTCCGGCGGCAGATCCCGGGCGGTGGAGCCGAGCCGAGCCCCCCGCGGGGCCGCCCCTCCGCCGGTGCCCGGGGCTGTGCCCGGGGGTCCCACAGGGGTCCCGCCGCCGCGCCCGCCCAGCCTCGCCGCCCCCGCTCCCACCCCAGGACTACACGCCCCAGAGCCCCCCGCGGCCGTGAGGTGGCGCGAAGCACTGTGGGACTTGTAGTCCCGCTGCCGCCCTGACCCCGCCCCGCGCGGCGGCCGCCGCCGCCCTCGCGCACTACATCTCCCATCGGGCAGCGCGGCCCGGCCGCGGGCCGCCGGCGGAGACATTTGCGAGCCGAGTGTCTCCAAGATGGCGGCGTGGGGAAGGAGGCGCGGCGGCCCCGGCGGCACCAACAGCGGCGGCGGCCGGGACAGGTGAGGGCGCGGCGGGGGAACGGGCCGGGGGGCGGCGGGGGGAGCGGGGCCGCGCTGCACGAGGCTCCCCCAGCCCCGCGGCGAGGGTGGGGGCGCCGCGAGGGGAGCGCGGCCGGGCGGGGCGGGCGCGGGGCGCGGAGGGGCCGGGGGTGCCCGCAGGGGCGGCGGCGGGCGGGGAAGGTCAGCGCGGCCCGAGGGGCGAAGGTGAAGGCGGCGGCGCTGCCCGCGGCGGGATGCGGCCTCGGGGGCCGGGAGGAGGAGGGCCGGCCCCGGGAGGCTCCTTCCGTCCACGGCTATTTTTAAAGGCGGGGAGGGAGCGGCGAGTCCTCCAGGGTGACCTCCTTCTGCCGGGGCCCGGCGGGCGCGGGGCTCGGTACCGGGCCTGCTGCTGCTGCCGCCGGGGCGGGGGAGCCGCCAGGGCGGGCTGGGACTGCCCGCGGAGCAGGGGTGGAAGTTTGGGGATCGTTAACTTTAAAATGGGAAGACAAGAGACAGAAAGAAATGTCACAGAAATCAGTTAGGGTGGAAAAGACGTCTGAGATCGTCGAGCCCAACCTGTGACCGAACACCACCTTGTCAGCCAGACCAGAGCACTGAGTGCCTCACCCAGTCTTTCCTTAAGCACCTCCAGGGACGGTGACTCCCATTCCCTGGGCAGCCCCTTCCAATCGCCCTCTCTGTGAAGAAATTCTTCCTGATGTCCGACCTAAACCTCCCCTGGCACAGCTTGAGACGGTGTCTCGTTGAGCTACTTTAAAAACCTGTGTGCACAGTTCCCCACCTGCTGAAAATGTCTGGGTTTATCCCGCATTTCCTGACGTTGGCATTTTTTCTGTCCTGCCCCAGGGCTGACTGATGTAACCGGCAGCTGCTGAAAGCTGCTGCAGTGTGTTGTGAGTTTTCTTTTGTCCTGCTGCCTCACCTCGAAACTCTGATATCCCTCTTAATTAGAAACTGTGATATCCCTCTTAATTTTTGTTGTGGCTTTCCCTTCACCCTGTTCCCTTGCTGTAATTCCTCACTGTTTGCTTTGATGGTGTTGAATCTACAGAGCCAAGGGAGAGCCACAAGTAGCCCTCAAAATTCTGGCGCTGATGTGAATTGCAGGAATGCCGCCTGTGTTCAGGGAATTCAAAAGTAATTGAACTGGAAGAGCCAATGGAATTTCTGCATCAGTGTGGTTCATATAAACAGCTAAGAATACCTCAGGGGTAAAGCTGTCTGCACCCAGTGCTGGCACTGCCCCAGCACAGGAGGTGTGGAGTTTTCATGAGGGTGTTTCATGTGGCACAGACCTGTCCTCCCAGCAGAAGAGAAGGGATAAAAAACAAACAAACAAAAAAAAAAAGGTATGAAAAAGAGCACTTAATAACTTCAATAAAAATTATTCTTCCAGGGTGAAAACTGGCGCAGACTTAAAAGTGAGTTCTTGCCGTGTAACTTCATCTGTGAACTGTACAATAATTGTTGTTTGAGGTGATTTGTGTTCAAAGCTGTGATTGCTCTTGATCTTGCGATGAAAAATACTCATAAACACGAGTCACTCCATGAACCTGCTGCCTATATTATTTTTCCTTTGCCAGTGAGGAGGAGATGGAGCAGAACAGATCCACCCCTGAGCAGCGTTTCCCAACCTCCATCGAAAGAGATGGTGGTTCTTTAGGTGCCACCCTGTGCAATCGTGACGGAGGATGATAATTCCAGTAGGTTTGGGGTGATGACAGCGAGGTGCTGCTTCTTCCTGGCAGCTGCAGAGCAGGAGATGCACATGACTGGGCCTCTGCCTCTCCATCAGAGGCTGATCCTAAACCACACCTGCCTGTCTCGTTCGGTGCTGCAGCGCAGGTTGTGTAGGGGCAGCGCTGACAGACCTGATGTCATCTCGTGATGAAATGTGCTTTTTATAGGGTGAACAGAGTTTTCTTACTCTGGGCAGGATTCTTGTCCAGAGACACATTCCTTTGAACTGAATATGCTGATCCAGTTTTCCTCGTAACTGAGCTGCTGCAAGGAGTGTTTGTAGTTGTCAGCCAGACGGTCTAAAAGGCATCTGTGTGTCGGAGGTGGTGTGAGGAGACTCAGTTCTGAATAAAATCCTGTCTGCTGTGAGACTGGAGCAGCTTTCATTTAAAAATATATATATATATAAAAAAAAAAAGACCAGCAACTCTCTGTAGAGACTGAATCCCTTCATAAATTTTTTTTTTTTTTAAGTCTGTAATTGGTCAAAAAGCGCTTGCCTTGCTAAGAGTGAATGTAAGGACATTAATTTCAAAGGATGTTTGGCTGTGAACTCCAGCTGGCTCTGGTGGTGAAATAATAACATTCAACAAAAAAATCCCCAAAACACTGAAGGGAACCAACTAAATATTTGTTTTCCTTCATTCTGGATAGACTCTTTAATGGAGACCGTCTAAAGGGAATTGTTGATCTGTAGACCAAAACAACTTTTTCATACAGAACAGACACTGGATTGTACTGGGTGTTTTTGTATAAAAGGCAGTGGACAGCGTGTCGTTTGTTCCCCTGGGAGATGTTCTGACAAACTCTGGAAAGAACAGCTTTCGTGTCATCACCGCTGCCTGCACTGGCTCCTCTGTGCCCTTACTGAGCTCTCTCACTACCTGCACTGCTCAGATTTCTGGTACTCTGCTTGCAGCAATGATTGACCTATTTCCATCAGCCTGGCTAATCATTAGTTGGCTTAAAATTGACACCTTCATGTTGTCCAGGGGCTGGAGTTTGTTGTTGTGGTTTGGTGATGTTTTCCTGAGCGTTCAGGGAATGTTCTGGTCCCTTGGTGAGGCTGCTTGAAGATCTCCCCAATGTTCTCCTGTCATTTTTCCTATTTGTATTTAAGGTGCATCTTCTGAACTAAGGTCTTGCTTTATTGCTAAGCTTTTCCTGTTCTTCCTCTGCTTTAATGCCCTTCCAAAGGCCCCAGGCCTGGTAGATTGTGGGGTCACCCAGCAGAGAAACAATTCCCCAGGTGTTTGAGCTGGGACGTGTTAGTGCTTCTCACACACCATATCCTGAGTAGGAGCACGCTGGTGAATATGACTTGGAGGTGGAATATTTCCACTGAGAATTAAAGCCAGTCCACAGCTCATTCCTTAATCTTGAAATTAAATTAAATTTCAAGAGGGATTTATGTCGGAGGGAGGGAGGGAAGTTTAGTGTTTCAGTTTGTCATGCCTTGACTGTTGACTTGCTCCAGCTTGGCTGAGAGGCTGACAATGCCCACAGACCTACTCTGGCCATCTAGAATGTCTTTTTTTTGCAGATCACTTGCAGAGCCAGCACAAAGCCCCTCTTGCACCGCTGAATTAGACTCTGTGCTGTTGGTGATACATCTTATCACTCTGCTGCAAGCCTTTCCTTTCTTACTTTCTTAACTACTAATCAAACTGGTCTTCATTTGCAGTTAATCTGATTGCCTGTTTGGTGCTCTGAGCAACACTGTTGCCCAGGAATATTCTCCTTTAAACAACAACAACAAAAAAAATTGAATAAAACTCGACCTACATGTTATGGGAGGGGTTTAAAAGGAGCTTTCTTTTGCCCAGAACTGTACCTGTGCTTTGTGCACCTTGAGATTGTTTCTAAGTGTGATTCTGAGCATTTTGCAGAACTGAGATGGTTGGATGACTTGAAACCCTCCCCAAAACTCTGTCTGGCAGATTGAGGAATGCCATTAGGCTGAGGGCAACCAACCTGGGAGGCTCAGGCAGGTGAGCAGCAGCAGGAGGAGGCTGAGGGTTCTCCCAGGATGTTTTTACCTGCCCTGTTCTCAGCACTCTGTTCCTTTGTTTCTCCCATTTCCACGTGGCACCCGGCAAAACTGAGCTCTCTTCACATGGAGTGGCATTGTGCCTCCTCCTTGGAATGTTATTGATTTCTTTATCCACAGAAAAGAGGCTATCCAATTGAAACTTCCATTTACCAGGCAAGTTAATGTTTTCAGGAGCCTGCTTCCAAGCTGGAAGTAGGGAAATGGAGCTGGAATTTGGGAAAAAATCCTTCCCCATGAGGGTGGGGAGGCCCTGGCACAGGTTGCCCAGAGAAGCTGTGGCTGCCCCATCCCTGGAAGTGTCCAAGGCCAGGCTGGACAGGGCTTGGATCAACCTGGGCTAGTGGAAGGTGTCCCTGCCCATGGCAGGGGGTAGCACTGGAAGGTCTTTTAAGTTCCCTTCCAACCCAACCCATTCCATGATTCGGTGGTTCTGGGAGCTGCTGGAGCTGCTATTGTTCAGCAGCTGCAGCACCCCTCTCCTGGTGCTCTCCGATATTCCCATGTTAGGAAGACAATCCAAATGTAATTTGAACCTTGCCCTATAGCTAACACAGACACTTCTGCCCCTCCTGCTGCTGCAGCTCTGTTAACAATGGATTCCTTATTTATGACTTTGGCAGTACCAAAATTTGACATCGGTGATTTTTAAGTGCTTTACATCTCGCTGTGCCAAATTGTTCAGAGTTCTGTCACATTCCCCCACCCAGGCATTCATTCTGCAGCAGGAATGAGACACTCAAATTTCTCAAGTATACAAAGCCTGAAGCTGCAATAGAACACATATTTGGATATAAGGTCCAGAACTCTTCTTACAGAACAACTGGACAACTCGTTAACTTAGCCCTCTTTTTTGGGGTGGGGAGACAGCTCCTGGAAAATCATTTGATGGAGTAATATTAACAACTGCTTTTAGGTTCTGGTCTGTCTAGTAAACAGCCTGACAGGCTTCTGAACACCTGGCAGCGTTTTATGTCTTCTGGAAGTAGGTGCTCTCTGGTTGTTTACTATTCTTTTCAGTAAAACAGAGTTTATACAAAATCCCCACACTTGATGACTTGGTGCCAGCTCAGAGTTGCTTGCACAGCTCTGCATTTGTGTTTGTCATGGCCAGGGGGTGGGTGACAAGCTCCAAAAGGCAAATTCCGTGGCCTGCAGTGTTTGAGCAAATCCAGTTGCTTTGGGTGGATTTGTTGGTTTGCAGCTGCCGTGTTCAGTTGAAAGGCTGTGTCAGGAGAGGTTCACTCTGTGCATCGAGGCCCTCGCTCCCACTCAGCTGAAACCTTCTCAAGCCCACATACCTCATCTGTGTCTATTTCTACATCATCTGCAATCAAACCAGTTTTCACTTTTCTTGCTCTGGGGGCAGCCAGTTCTTCTGTGGAAATCATAGGTGGTAACCCCACTTCTCTGCACAGAAGTGGAGACTTGCTGCTTGCCTTGCTGCCTCTTCACGTGTGCTCTCGTTGGAGCAGTTCATTTTTCTTTCTTTGTCGTCGGTTTTGGATTGTCTGTTTTGCCATGTGCAGCTTCAGCACCGTGATACAGATTTATTCTGATTTTTTAGAGGACTCATTTGAAGAAACAGCACAGTCAGGGGGGCAGACTTTCTCAGGGATGAAGCCTTTGTGCAGCTTAGTTCCCAGTGGTATTTCTTTTCCAACAGAACATACTTTAAATTCTGCTTGTTTTGGCGTAGGAGGATTGTGCTTTCCTTGACTTTATTGTTATAAAGCCCCAGAGCCTGGCAAGCCAAAAGATTCCAGAGGAGATGGACAGTGCTGCCTCTGGCCAGCCTGTTGGATTCCTGTCCTCTGACAGGTGTCTGTGGTATGGCTCTGCTTGTGCAGTGATGGTGAAAGGAAAAAGGGGTGTTCAGAGGGAAGGACAGGCAAGGAGAAGTGAGGCTGATGGGTTAATGCCACCTGTCCTGGTGCTGGGCCTGGAAAAATCCCATGTAATGTAGTTACTGGATTCCTGGAGTTAGAAGCCCAGTTCCCATGGCTCCTGTACAGGCAGAGAAGGAACGGGCTCGTGGGAGATCCCGGACTGACAAAGGTCCCTGAGCTGTTAGTTGAATTTGGATTCTGTTTCTCTATTTTGCAGACCCATCTGCATATTCCTAAGCATTACAACACACTGAAAGTGCTCCTTGGTAGGAAATAACTAATTTTATCTGGAGGGTTGTGTTAGCGCTGGGTTGGCTTCCAGCTTGAAAATGCCTTTCAGCAACAGCTTTTCCATGAAGTCATTGTGCCCTGGCAGGTGGTTTCACAGAGTCTGGGTGTGCTGAGTTACCTTAAGTCTCAGCATGTCTTTTGTAATGGAACTGGAGTTTTTCATTTGGAAGAAGCTGCACTTGGAACATCCAAGAAAAAGAATCCTTGGCAGCAGCCGTGACCAGTGGTGTCCTTAATGTAACACCTGCCTAACTGGTTCTTTGCTAGAAACTCCTGATACAGGTGCTGTCCTTAAATTTTTTTTTTGTTCTTTAAATACCTTCCAATTCACCACAGAACATCAGAGCCCACCACATCCTGTGCTGAAAGAGTTAATGGTAATTTCCCAAACAAGCTGATGGCCCTAAAGAAGCCCCTGGCATACACGGAATTCAGGTGGATTTTTATTTTTCTTTCTACCCATGAACAGGCCAAGGGGGAAATGCACTGCAGAGAACTCAATAACTGCCTTGTAAGTTGAGTTTTCATTGTGGGTTATATAAATTCCAGCCAGACTTTTAATGAAATTGCTTATTACTCTGCTTTGGGAGAGGGTGGTGCCTCTCAGGGGTCCTGCTGGTTGATGTTTGCTGCTGTTACAAATGCAGCTACTTCTGGCAACAGCTTGTAATTTAACAATATTCTTGATTACAGCTGGCCACTGCTCAATCCCCTTTGCAGCATGAGTGGAGCTGCGCATTAAGGATAATGTTTGGCAACAGCAGCTTGTGAATGTGTATTTTTCTCCCTTATTTTCCAGTGCATGCACATAAGTACCACTGCACTAATGGAGCAAAAAGTGCTCCTTCCATTCTCCACATCAGCAGTGTTTTCCTCCTGCTATCAGGAGGGTCTAAATGCTGCGGGGATGAGGCTGTTTTGTCTGCTGAGATTAGGTCAAATGTGTGTGTGATTTGTTCTCTCTCTGCTAAAGGAATCTGCTGGATATTTTTATCCTTGAGAGGCCACGTGCTCAGTTTTGCTCTGGTTAAGCACAAGTATGTCAGAAATAGTCATTTCTGCTTAGAAGGGAGGATTTTGCTGTGTTCTCATGGGTAGGTTTTTACCCTTTCTCAGGGCAGGTGAGCAGTCATAATCCTGTTTCTTAGCAGTCTGTCCATGAACGCAGCTGCAGCTGTGATGCTGTGGTGGAGGGTGAAGGGAAGGTGGAAACTGAACTGATGTGACTCCAGGTAGTTAAAAACTGCTGCTCCAGCGCAAGTCCCGTGAATCCCCTGTCAGTAGGGAATGTAACTCCCAATAACATCAGCAGCTCTTTCTGCACTGCTAAAGCCTGTCTGAGTTAAAACCATTCCTTTCTTGCTTTGCTGCATCCTACGTCAGGAGAGGAGTGTTCTGCCACAGAGTGCTCTGCTGCCTTCCTCACCTTCTCTCAGCAATGTTTCTTGGCTATCCTTGTTGGATTTGCTATGGATTTACTAGGTTGGCTTTACTATGGAAGACTAAATACCAAGCTTCATCAGTGGCAAGGAGGTAACTATTGTGGGGTGAAAGCAAACGTATTCATCTAGAGATGCTTCCTCTCTCACAACCTTCCAGTGCAGTTTGTCCTCTTGATGGATGAGCTGCTGGTCTCGTTTTCTGTGAAAACTCCCTGAAGTCTGTGTGGTTTGTCCAGTGGGGCGTTGTGGTCACTAAGGTCTGAGTGACACTTCCACCATCTCCAGAGAAACTGCTTGGGTATCAGTGTGAGGAATCATTTCAGGACTGTTAACAAGATCCTATTTCTCAAATGGCTTTATGCCCTCCAAGTCAGGAAAAGGTAAGAAAAATATGTTGCCTTATTTTGGGTTGAATTATTGTACAGCAGGTGTAACGAGCTGATGTGAAATGAAGCTTGAGTTGAAAAAGCTGCTGGTTGTGGAGCAGAGGCAGTGCCCGACCTTGAGGGGCTGCCCTCACGTGGGGCACTTCTCTGCCGCTCCCCAGCCGGGTGGGTGAACATCCCGTCCTTAAGCTCCGTCGTTTTAATGCCGAGTTTCCCGTTAACAGGGTCACCTTGTCCTCCACGGACTGTTACATTGTGCACGAGATCTACAACGGGGAGAACGCTCAGGACCAGTTTGAGTACGAGCTGGAGCAGGCCCTGGAAGCGCAGTACAAGTACATCGTGATAGAGCCCACGCGCATCGGGGACGAGACGGCCCGCTGGATCACCGTCGGGAACTGCCTGCACAAGACGGCCGTGCTGGCGGGCACCACCTGCCTCTTCACCCCCCTGGCACTTCCAGTAGATTATTCTCACTACATCTCCCTGCCCGCTGGAGTGCTGAGCGTGGCCTGCTGCACCCTGTACGGGATCTCGTGGCAGTTTGATCCCTGCTGCAAGTACCAAGTGGAGTACGATGCCTATAAACTCTCCCGCCTGCCCCTGCATACGCTCACCTCGTCCACCCCCGTGGTGCTGGTGAGGAAGGACGACCTGCACAGAAAGAGACTGCACAACACGATAGCACTCGCTGCCCTGGTGTACTGTGTAAAGAAGATCTATGAACTCTATGCTGTATGACTTCAGCAGGCAAGAGAGAAACCCACAAAAGACAAGTGTATTAAAAGACTCCCACAGTAACGTTTTGTTTTTCCTCTTTGACAAGCA
>NW_020955910.1:794163-839366 GCF_003031625.1 Empidonax traillii | reverse complement strand
GTTTCTGCTCAGTTCTTGTTGACGTGGATGCATTTCCACTGCTCTTGCCTGGAGCACATCCTTCTGGAGCTGCCTGCTCCTGCTTGCAAGGCATCCAGGTGACTGCATCTTCTAACTGAAACTTTAGAATTCAGTCTTGTGCATTAATGCATCTTTTAGCTCTAAACTGAAAATCTTGTTCTTAGCTTGGGAAGTATTTACTGTTTTGCAAGATCTGCCCGTGACTTTTAAGAGATAAGGACTGGCTGCCCGTAATCTCCTCCTACCAGATGGAAAATGGGCGTGGCTGGCGTTGGCAGGGCCAGCTTGGCACAGCTTCAGGTGTTGGGATTGGGATACAAGAGCAAAGCCTGCAGTGAAAGCTGCCTGTGCACAGGTGGGCTCCCCGCTCCAGCGGTGGCTGCAGCCTGACCCCCGCGGCTGAAACACCGACCTTGGCAGGGCCTCTCACAAGGTCAGACACCAGACTTGAGTTGTTCTGTCTGTCTCTCTCTCCAAATTTCCACAGCAGGCACCAAGAACTCCCCCTGGCCTCGCCTGCAGTGTCTGCAGTTGTGCTTTTCTGCTGAGGCAGCTTTTGTGTGAGCAGGACACGCAGCCCGTCCGGGTGTGCTGGGCAGGCTGGGATTGCTGGGAGCTCTCAGCCTTCACCACCTGCACAGGCAGCTGAACCTCAGTGGGGTGGAGGAAACTCCAGTGGCAGGGAGAGCTTTCTGGGAGGCAACAGCCCTTTGTACAGTGGCTGAGCTCTCTCCCTCCAAGGTTAAAAGAAGCTGGGATCCAGAGCGTCTATTTATAGCAACAATGTACAGTTGCCTTGGCAGAGAGGAGGGGAAGAAATGCAACTACTTCGTCTCTCTGTGGTTAGGCCAGGCTGGGCAGGCTGCCCTTCCGTCCTGACGTGTTTCCAAAGTCCTGTCTACTGGATGGATTTGAACCTGGTGACACATCTGCCATAGCTACTATTACTTATTGCTGCAAAAGGCCCTGAAATACCCTGTGCTGGCCACACCAAATACATTCCTGCTCTTTTTTACTCAATGCAGAATAATTCTCTCTCTTTAGTTCCTTTTCTTCACCAAACCTCTGTGGTCCTGACACTTTTTTTGTGAGGGATATAAGGAAAGAAAAAACCAAGCCCTTCCTGCTTTCCCTTCCTCTAAGGTTACCTCCTGTGAGGAGCTGGAGTAGACCAAAGGATTCGTTTCATAGCAATGTAATTTATTTGTCATCACATGAGCACCCACAGTCAGGACATACGAGGCAGGACATGGAAAATGGTGGCAAGTGCATGGAGGTGGCAACAGGGGTCTGGACCTTGGTTTTCCTACTAGTAGGCTTTATTTTAATTACAAGTTAAAAAAAAAAAAAAAAAAGATTATTTCTGTCCTTACTGAACTCTCTGTGCAGCAATTCCTTTTTCCTAGTGCTGGTACCTCTCACATGAGGAGAACAGGCCAGGAATGGAATATGGCACTTCCTGAAGCCTGTGATGTGTGAACAGGCAGGTATCATTCCCCGCTGGATGTGATCCTAATGAGCCTCTGTGATTGCTCTGAGGCAATGAGAACTAAGGGTCTGTCTGCTAGACTGGGCATCCTACACACACAGGTTCTCCTCTGCATCCAGGAGACAGGGCCTGGCATCCACGGGATCACACCTGCCCTCCAGGCCTGCAGGTGGGCCAGGTGTGCTGCTGTCACCTTGCTGTGTCTTGCTGTGCTGTTCTACCTGGGCAGCGCTTTCCAGTGTTCTCTGGTGCTTGGGGTTCATACTGTGCTGCCAGTGCAGAGTTAAATGTCCCTGCACATCAGTAAGACACGGTTCAAACAGGTAAAATGATGGCCAAATACACTTCAACTGTACATCAGTCACTTCTTTAGAAGTGGCACTGGACTTGAGCTTAACAGATCAGATGACCTGGCACGTTAACGAGCAGAAGCTCTGTGCAGTTTCCCACTTCAAGCAGCGTGTTCTGGATCGGATTGGAGGGAGTGGGAAGGAGACACTGATCACGAGAGCTGAGGGCTGTATTTCACAGGGGCCACGGCATGGCGAGAGCCAAGATCTGCTTGTGTGAAGGCAAAACAGGTGGGGTTTATTTGTAGCAGCCCAGCAGATCTGAGCATGCCTGGAGTGAGGTGAGGTGCTGTGTCCCAGCACAGGGGCCTCCCCAGCTGCAGAGTGTTCCCTTCAGTCACCTTCCCCTGCAGCCTCAGCTCTCCCCCAGCTGTCCGAGCACTCCTCCTTCTCCAGGGGAGGTTTAGGTACTGTCTTCCACCAGTGTGTGGGAAAACATTTCCCACTCTCCATGCAATAGTAAACTTCAGTATTTTGAGAAAGGTTTTTCCTGCAGGAGCACCGCCAGTGATGTCCCAGCCAACTGCAGGGGCTCAGCCCGTCCCTGCAGGTACTGCTCAGGCAAGCTGAGCTCTAAGAGTCCTTTGCTTTTCTCTCCTTTTTTGCTCTAGATGCCATTAAGGTGAAGAAGACCCTGGGGCAGAGGTTCCTCAGGTAGACAGCCAGGAAGGGGGTCAGGCCAGCCACAAGCACTTCCTTCTTCCTCTGTCCCACTGCATTGAGAACCACCTGAGCCACCTCGGCCGCCGTCTGTCCCTGGGCCGTGGTCTTGTCCATAACTGCCAAGGGAAAGCCCAGTGAACAGCAGTGTCAGCAGGTAAACCCACACCGAGGAACCTTTCCTAGGAATGCTCTAACTCAACATGGCTGCTTGTATTGGCTTTTACTCCAGCTGTGTAGGAGAGCACAGGTGGGCGTATCTCATGGTTGGGCCTGTAATTGCTGTCTAGGAGGGTTCAGTTTTGGAGGTTACTGTTCCTACCCTGCATCCCAAGTGGTTTTCTGATCCTTCAGAACTAACCTGTGTCCCCACCAGAGGCAAGCACACCTCGTAGCAACCTGCTGGGGTGGAGATGCTTTAGAAACGGGGGCACCAAATCGTGTCTCACCTCCGTAGCGAGATCCATCTGCCGTGATAGCGTTGAGAGAGAGGTTTGTCTGGATGTATCCGGGGCTCACAACCGTCACATCGATGTCATACTGCTCCACCTCTGCTCGCAGGCAGTCAAAGAAGGCCTGGGTAGCGTGCTTAGAGGCAGCATCTGAAAAACAGGGAAAGGGCTGTGCACCAAGGAGGAGGAGGAGCAGGGCTGAAGGAATATTCACTGCCCAAATGGCTTTTTAACACTGCAGTGCAGCCACTTCTCAGCAAGAACCCAGCAGCTGTTCTCCTGCTTCTACGTTTTGTTTTTGTTTAGTGAATGGCAGCAACAGGTAGTGGGACTGAGAGACAATTTAGGAAGGCAAAATGTAAACTCAAGTTGGAAACTGGCTGGGATCCTGAGCTTACTATCACAGCCCTGGCAGAGTACTCCAGAGTGAGCCCAGGCTGCCTCCCAGTCCTGATAAAGGAGACCCAAAGCCTGGCTTGGGAAGTGTTGGTCACACAGGCTGTGTGTGGGGAGGGCAGGGCTGGCAGTCCCTGCACGGTGCTGAGCACTGGGGACTTGTAGAGCAGGTTCAGAGCTGCACACAAGTCAAAACCAGATCTCACAAGCAGGCAGGAGCAGGGAAGCATGGCCTGGGGCAGGATTTCCCCTGTTAAATGGCTGAGTGACTCCGTTTCCTTGCTCCCTTCCCATATCCATGGTCACTGCCACCACCTCACCATGGCTGCAGGGCTGACCCTGGCAGCACGAGCTCAGCATGGGCTGCACGCCCTGTGAGGACCCAGGCAAGGGCTCTGAGAGCTCTTCAGAGCACAATTCCTGGAGCAATTGCACCCACATCACCTGCAAGACCCCATGGCTCAGACATTCCAGGCTTTCCTCCGCTCAGCATTGTGCCTGACCCATCTTATGCCACCACCACTGTCCTTTCGGTGTTTATTTTCAGTGATTTGCAGGTGCTTGTGTGCTAAACACTCCACTCTCGGTTCATCCACCTTTTAAAAGGGTTTTTCCAGTAATCTCTTTCTTGTTGTAGCTGATTCAACATGAACAATTTGCTGGATCAAGATGACTGTTTAGGCTTTTATTTTGGCATTGGTTTTGCTATGGCACTTCATAAATTATTGAAACAAAAGGGTTCTACTTTCTTACTGCAGATTAACCAAGCAAACAGCAAGGCTAAAATGCAATTATGGATTTATAGGGACTCTCAAGTGCTAAAATAGGATTATCAAGGTGTTTTCAGGGCAGTGAAAACATATTGTCCTTCTCCATCCCTGAACAACAGGACTCAGGTTTTGTATTTGAGAGTGCCTTCCTCATCTTTTCTCAGTGATTTGTGACCACACTGAGGGTGATGCACAGCTCTGCCTTCCCTGCATGCAGCCAGCTCCATGGAGAGCTAAATGTGGAAGCAGGAGCCAAGTATTTATTCAGCCTGGTGCCCCAAATATGTCTTTCCCATCTTCTGTGGAGGTACTTACATGCAGATCTGAAAGGAATGCTTATTTTGCCTTGAACGCTGCTGATGGCCACAATGTGGCCTTGTCTCCTCTTGATCATGGAGGGGAGAAGTGCTAGCAAAGGACAGAAAAGACTCATTCAGACAACAGTCCTGCCATTGCTGCCGTCGAGAATCAAAGCTTTCAGAGTGTTTAGAGATGCTGAAGTGAATTGGATCCCTTCCCAAATTCCTGCCAGCCCAGAGTCAGGAGACAGAACAAGGAATCATCTCTAATCAGGCACTTCCCACACAGTCCTGCCCAAGCACCTCCTTAGGCCTGTCCACAACCCAAAACCTTCCACCCACCCCTCTCCTGCTGCACTGCACCAGGCACAGTCACAAACCCAGGTTAAGCTGTGCTCAGCTGTGCAGGGGCCTCAGCCAAATCCACATGGATCACACGTACCTTTGGTGAGGGCTACGGGTCCGAAATAATTCGTTTCCATCACTTTCTTATCCACATCCAGTCCCGTGTCCACAATGGTGCCTCGGAAGCTGATGCCTGCGTTGTTGATCAGGATGTCCACGTGCCCCAAGTGCTTCAGGATCTCCTCAGCACCGTTGAGCACAGCTTTGGTGTCCGAGAGGTCAAACACCACAGCGTGGGGTTTGTGTGTCTGCGAATGAGTAAGAGTTAGCAAAACACCAGGCCAGGCTGTGCTGGTTGTTTGCACTCAGGATGGGATTTCCCAGCTCTGGAAGCACAGGAGCAGGGCCACCCAGACCCTATGGCAGGAATACGTGAGAGAAGCAGGTTGTGCTCTCGTCTGCTCCTGCAGCATGTTCCTTATACCCGAGCCCAGGAAAGGGGCAAGGGAGAGCTTCCTCAAGTACTGAAGTTTCCTGCTGTCTTATTAAGGACAAAGCACCTGAGAAAGTCAAAACTTAGCCCATGTGTTTCCTACAGAAGCCAGCAATACCTTTTTTTGCCACTGTCAGCAGAAGTAGGCATGAAAAGTAAAAGCCAACAGATGAAAAGTCACTTTTGCAGATTCAGTGTGTGACATACAGGAGCAAGGAGCCTGGGCATTGCACTCCCACGCTTTCCCTTCCATTTCTAGCCAAGGAGTCTTTCAGATGCCTTATTCTGGTAGGGTTTTTACAAGAAATGACATGCCAGCTCAATGTACTCCTGTATCAACACCTATCCCTAAGCAGAGAGCTGCATTTTTCCATTGCTCAACAGAACGAGCCACAGGCAGTCCTGTAACCTCTGTTAACCCCACGAGCAGAAATCCCGACCCCACAGAAGCGCCCTCCTCCCACACTCACCTTCTTCCGGTGATTCTTCACAGCAGAAAGCTGCTGCACCAGCTCCTTGAGCTTCTCACTGTCCCTGCCACACAGCACCACCTTGGAGCCAGCTGCGTGGAAAGCTTTGGCACATTCTTTGGAGGAAGCAAGGAAGGGAGGAAAGTAAGCGCTTGAAGAACAAACAGCAGATCCACATCAGACCTGGTGGCAACTGAAACTCCTGTTGGCTGGCAGGGGTCTGAGGTGGCTCCACGGCTCCTGAGTAATGGTCAGGCTGATTTACAGCCAGGTCACAGCCATGTGAGTGTGACAGACACATGACAGTGGTGAGGCAGCTGCTGTGCTCACAGTTAACTGTGCTGGTTGTGCAGTTTTGTGCTGCTTACACGCCCTCCCCATCAGCTGGTTGGATTTGCCTGTGCCTCTTCATTTTTGACTTTATGCCCTCCTCAAGAGGGACCACAGTTACCCCGTGTGTGTCATCTAACACAGTGGGGAGTGGACAGTTTGGCAAGGTAGCTGGGACTGCAACATGAGTGCAGAACACCAGTTTGGGGAAGTTTTAAAGAAACAATTTGGCTTCTGGCTTTTTCAGGATTTAGGGAAAAGACCCCTGACAGCACAAGAACAGCGTATCTCATTCCTTGCTTTGATGAGCTCCAGTTTATACAGGATGATTAAAAATTTTCCTTAACAAACCAGACTTTCTTGCATCCAAATCTGAACTGGCTGTAGCTATGACTGACGTGGGAGCGCAAGCCATGCCTCTCAGAACTCAGAGCAAAGGAACTCCCTGCTCATCACTGCTTTATCCCAACAGCTGCCCCTTCCCCAACCCTCTGCCCATCCTGCCCTGTCCTTTGGGTCCATACCTTTTCCCAGGCCAGAGGTGGCCCCTGTGATCACCACCACAGCTTCCTGCAGGTACGCCCTCATCCGCATCCACTGCAGGAACCGGAAAAGCCCGAAGATCCCCAGGCTGCCGAAAAGCAGCGGGATGATGACTGTGCTTGTGAAATCCATGAATCTTCCTCTCTGAACAGTTTTCCTACAGCCACAGGAGGAAAGGAGACAGATCATTGTGCTGTGAAGAAAATTAGCAGAGGCTGGAAAACAGGGGGACCTTGGACCAACAAAAAACTAATGCCATACAGAGGTATCATCAGCAGATCTCCTCGTCCCTTCATTTAGACTTTGGAAAGTTCACATCAGTACCCAATTTTAAGCCTTTAAATGCTAATCTGGACATCCCAGCAGGACGCTTGGCATTGGATCCTGTCAGCTGTCACGTAACAACTTGGGTTCAGAGATGCTGTTCCCATGTTTTGCTCCAAATTCACCCTCTTGTACAAACTGTGCTTAGAGTGAAAGTTCCCCAGGGCTGGGATATGTCCCCACGTTCTTCTGATTGCAGTAAAACCTCTCAGATTTCTCTAGGACAGCCAGTACCACAGTACCTACAAGCCAGAGATCAGTTACTGTGCATTATCCCAGATGGATATAAGCCAGTCTGTATTCTGGAGGCTCCAGGTTTTCTCTCCGAGCAAGTTATTTGCTTAACACACCGAAATCTCATCCTGGAATTGGATTCTGATACCAAGGCATAGCCCTGATTTCCTTGCTAAGCCATTCCTTCAAGGGAGTAGTTTGTGTTACAAGGCCAAAGGGCAAGTGAGACTCCTGCTGTGAAAAGGCCACTGATTTCCCCAAATTTTTATTAAGGCTTGATGTCAGGGTGAAGTCAATGACAACCCCTTCCTGGCATCTGTGCCACTTCTGGGTCACTCATAAAGCCAAACCCAAATCTCAGTGTATCTTCCCTTCCTCGTCCTTGTGCAGACAAGACTTTGAACTCTTGCAGTTCAAACTGCAAGACAGATCTTTACTGGGAAGATACTGGAATGTTCTGGGCACAAAACTTGTGCTACTTCAAACCAAAGGCACAAGAAGCAGAAAACAAGAGGGAACTGCAATGCTAAGCCAGAATTTAGTGCCACTGAGCTTGTGTGGAGCTGAGGGGATGGCAGAGGCTCTACATGCCATGGAACAGGGCTAATGTGGAAAATATCAGGCTTTCCAGATGTCCATCAGGGGCCTGGAGAGAATCCCTCAAGTATCTGTTAGTGAACGGACTAACTTACTGAAACAACAGTGAACTGAATAAAGCAAATATTTCTGGAGGTGCAGCTGGAAACACAATAATATAACCCCAGTGGCCTCTTCAGGCTGGATCAGAAGGTTCAGCTGGTCACTGAAAGCAGCTGCCTTTTTGTAGCTTCTCAGAGATCTCCTGAGATTCAGAGGATGAGATGTGGGCAGGGCCAGCAGGTGCTGTGCTGACACTGGGCTGACAGCACATCCTGGAACCAAAAATCATCCTGGAACCAAAAATCTCCAGCCCCCATTCAGGCCCTTCCATTATTCCCAGAGTGGGAGCTGGCAAGTGCAGTGGCACTTCCTGAGCACAGGCTGAAGGGGAGGCACTTCAGCAAAAATCTGGCCCTGACCAAATTGCTTCTGATTTCAGTGAAATGCAGGTGAAAAGGTAACTGGGAAAGGGGGGGCTTTTCCTGACACCTTTCCTCATCAAACCACACCAGGAGATGGGAGGGAGTTCACGCTGAAAAAAAAAAAAACCCTGTTATCAACAGGTAATGTTTATGACACCCAAGTTTTCAGCAGGAGAGAAGCCACTGCTCATGAACAGGTTCAAATCAAGCCCTGTGATTCCCAGTTCTCCATCCCAGAAGGCAGGATTGGAACATGCAGGTTATTAGAAAATAGAAATAAGAAAACTGATAATGGGAGCAAATACAGGTGACTGGGAACTTTCTGAAGGCTTCCCATAAAATAAATCAAAATCATCCAATTAACAAAAAAAAACCCCAAACAAAAACAAACCCAAAACTTTCCCTTTAAAACAAAAAATGGGATGTTATCCTATGAAAGCCAGGACAGTGATTTCTGAAGGAACAAGGAGTAGTTAATAAGCTCAAGGGGTTCACTAAAGGCAGCGAAGATGAGATCAAGTCCTAAAAGAAACCAAACCCCTGGGGAGCTCCCCCAAAAAACACCTTTTTTTGTAGCTTCAGCCTCCCAGACTCCCGTTGTCCTTTATGGGACGAGGGGCAGCAACTGAGGGGGCTTCATTCCCAAATCCAGGGGGATAAAAGGAAAGAGGAGGGGAAATCTGGTTTTCCTAAGGGAGAAGCACAGCAGCTCTAGGCTTGATTAGTGGCTTTAGTCTGCAGAAAGCACCGTGTCCTACCTTGGGAAAGAGCTCACTTGCAGTGGCTCTGGGCTGGTGTCTCCCTCCGGTCCCACTTAAATTTGGAAGTGGCAGAGATCCAATAAAATGTGCTGTGTCCAATGCCAGCTCAGCCAAGAGCTGCCTCTGAAAACAAACCTCGGGAATACGGGCTGTGACCTTTCCAAGGGAGGAGGGGAGGGAGGAGAAATTTAAATTTAACCCCCAGATTGAAAAGGCAAAGTGAGCTCAAAATGGGACCAAAGTGACAGCGACCCTCTGATTGTTCCTAGTACCAAATCAGGGCATCCATAAGGATCAGTGCTGGTCTTTCCATGCTCTAGATGGGGAAAAAATAAAATAAAATAAAAGGCAATTTGTAAATCAGCTGTAATTCTCTATTACTGTAATTAATTTCAGGGCATACACTGATGCACACTCTGAATGGGTGTCGAGCCAGCAATCTCCCCTGGGAGGGAGCTGAGGCCCTCGGAAATTCTCGATTGGTGTTTGGGATGGAAACAAAAGTGGCACGATTAGAAAATTTAAAAAAAAAAATTGGTTTTTTGCCAAAGAAACTATTTTAGCAAACATTTACCAAACAACGAATCGCCAAAAAAACCAACCAACCAACCAAACAAATTGAGAACAAGAGAGCTGGCTGAGTATCTCCCACATATATTGATAACGCATAATCATCTACAATTATGTCTTTAATGGCGGTAACAGCGATGAACTCTGTACCGGAGGAGCGGAGGAGCCAGGGCCGCCGCGTTCTCCCGACCTCTCCCGCATTTCCCAGACTCCCACCCCTCACGGGGCCGCTACCGAGTGCCTCCCGATCCCATCCTGTCCCCTCTTTTCCCTCCCCGTCCCCTCCTGTCCCCCCCGCGTCCCCACCTGGCCTGGGCCGCCGTCACCATGGCCACGCCGGAAGTGCCCTCAGGAGGGTCCTGCCCTCACCGGTCCGCCCGCTCTGCCGCCCGGGCGGGAACCGGCGCTGCCGCACGGGGGTTCCGCCCTCCTCCCCACCCCACCCCCCGGCGTTCCCCCTCTGCCTGTGGAGGATCCCGCAATCCCAAGGTGGGTGAGGTTGGGAGGGTCCGCAGTGGGTCGTCTGGTCCATCCTCACTGCTCAAGAAGGGTCATGGCAGAGCACGTGGCACGGGATGGTGTCCAGACGGCTCTGGAATATCCCCCGTGAGGGAGACTGCACCCTCTCTGGTCTCTGTTCCAGTGCAAAGTTCTTCCTCGTGTCCAGATGTAACTCCCTGGACATCAGTTCTTCTCATTTCCTCTTGTCCTGTTGCTGGGCAACCCCGAGCAGAGCCTGGTCCATCCTCTGACACTGCAGAGAGTGATGGGGTCCCCTCTCAGCGTCTCCTCTTGGGGCTGAGCAGCCCCAGCTCCCTCAGCCTTTCCTCGTCACAGAGGTGCTCCAGTCCCTTCAGCATCTCTGCAGCCTCTGCTGGACCCACTCCAGGAGCTCTGTGTCCCTCTATCCCGTGTCTCCTCCATCCTCTGGCCGAGCTATCCATGGGCTGTGCTGAGGGATGCTGTTCCTGGGGCTGGAATGCCCAGGGATGGATGGAAGGGGACAAACAGGAGGGTGGGTTCAGCTCAGCTTCACCCAACACCTCATGATATTTTTTTACCATCAAATTCCAGACAGGGAGATTTGGCTGTTCCAGAACAGCTGAGCTGGGCGGGCTGTGCCTCTGGCTCGGTTTTGGGGGGTCCCTGTAATTAATCTGAACTCCCAGACTGGGTGTCCTGATGAGCCTGAAAGAATTCCCATCTGCAGCAGGGACATTTCACATGCCCATTGCTGATTACCCCCACCTAAACTCCGTCCTCTGATACCTCCACATGAAGGTTGAGGTGCAGAAACACCACAGAACGTCCTGAGTCAGGAGGGGCCCACAGGGATCATCGAGTCCAACCCCTGGCCCTGCACAGGACACCCCAAAACCCCACCAGGTTTCTGAGAGCCCTGCCCAGCGGTGCTGGCACAGGACAGGACTGTGTGGCACGTGTGGCTGTGAGGAAGGATGGGGTGAGTTCCTGGAGGAGGAGAGAAAGAGGCGTTTCTGCAGAGCCCCTTTCAAAGCTGTGCTCAGGGAAATCTGAATTCTCCCTTTTTTTCCAAGAGCTTTGGGCAGGAATGGGGGCCTGGCTGTGCTGCACATTCTGCAGCTTTAAATCTCCTCTGCCAGGAGCTGGCACTGATAAGGGACAATAACATTGCCAGGCTGTAGCACAAACCTGAGGGCCCCGTGATCCCAAAAGCCCAAAGTCCAAATGTGTAAGGGCTGAGGAAGGAAAAAGCACGTGGCTTCATCCCAGCACAGGGAGCTTTCCCACCTCGTACAGTGTGTGTGAGCAGAAGGCACTTTTACAGGTTCAGAAATACTGTTTTCCGGAGACAAGGGCAGTTAATCCCAGATGCCTTTCCCTAAAGATAAAGGGCAGCTTTTCATGGCAGATCTTTGAAAGACAGTTCTGTCATAGGTTTTTGTGATAACTTTGTTCTGCTCCTCTCTTCTAATGAGAAAAATACTGAAATGAATTCACAGCTTTGGCATAATTTTGTCATTAGCAAGGGATCAATACCTGAGGGAAAAGGAGAAAAGAATTCAAAATCTTCCTTAAAAAATCACATTCTGAAAAGAATGGTGGTAATGCACTTTTTTGACTTCAGGACCGACGTGAAATGAAATCAATAATTTTATTTGCAGAAATTAAATTGAAAAACAGAACCCAGATAAAGGTAGCTGATGTCATGGCAGCCTTGCAGGGAGCTGTAGTCAGTTCAGTCTTCTGAGAATCTGGAGGTGGAAAAAGCCATTTCAGAGCATCTTTCCCACCCAAGTGGGGCAGGACGAGCTGTACCCCAATGCCCAGGATGGCAGTTCCCTTGGAGCTGTGCCCAAGCTCCTGTGGTCGCTCGCCTGGTATCTGCCAGACACTTATTTTAACAGGGAGTGGTCTGTCACCAGACTGGCAGGTGCTGGCAAAGCTGATTGAAACCAAGTGCCCAGTGAGTCATACAAAAAAAAGGGTCAGGCTGGAGCTGCAATTGGAGAGGGAAATTCATTGAAATAAAGCTTGGCTTTGTTGCTTTGATTGGGGTTCCATTTTCCTGGGTTAGTCTACTGTAATTAGCAACAAATTCACCTCTGATTTAAACCTGCTGGCTGACACATCACACACACTGGATGGTGGTTAGGTGACTTACATATGTCAGCACGTCTTTGTTCTCAGAAGCATTAGTGGGGAATCCATCCCAAATCTAGGGCTGGTTTTGGAGGCCGTACAAGCCCCAACTGGTAAATGTTGGTATAATCTAAACCCACGCCTGTTGTTTTTATTAGCACTCAAATCTCCCCTCTTTTCTTCCTCACTGTGTCAGGCCACAACTGCAAAAGGGCTGGAATCCTTTTAGCATGTTAACACTTCCTTCACAAACATCCTGCTGCTCTCTTGGAAGTGCAGGAGCTCTTTTTTGAAGGGGGAGGAAAAAAAAAAATTCTCCAAACTCCAGGAACTATTTGCACTTGTGTTTGGTGACATCTGCTTTACTGCAGTCATCACCGAGTGCAGATCTGCAGCCTTTTCACCTCAGTCTCTAGGGCAGCAATTTTGTGCCCTAGTTCTTCTGGGCGCTTATTTGTCCCCTTTTTTTTTCCAAGGAGTGTAAGATGTAGCTCCTCTCTGTAAGAAAAGCTTTGGTTACTTACCCTAAGAGCAAAGATCTGGGCAGAAATCCCCACGGGGTAACAAAAACCTTCCCTGGGGAAAACATCCTTGAACTAGTTTGAACTGAAAGCTCCCTGATTTCACAGTGCCTTTGGCTGGAAAATATAAATGTTCAAAGGGCTGTGGCGTGATTAAAGATTTTTCTTGTCTCAGCTTCTGATGTGAGGGTGCAGGTTCTCCTCCTTCCCTCTCTGCTCCCACAGATTGGGTCTGTAGGAGTGAATGAAAACAGGCCAGGGTGGTAGGGGGAAAAAAACCCAGAGAGCTATGATGGAAAACAGAGAAATAAGGGCTTCTTTTTGCAGATAGTTCTCCGTGTCCCTTCCACACAGTGGGCCCAAGAAGATGATCTTGATTTTTGCCCCCACTGCAGTTCTGGTTTGGAACTGGGCTCTGACCCAAGGATGTCAAACTCCTTTCAGAGAACTCCCTCTGGACACTTGGTGATGTTTCTCTCAGCTCTGCTCTCTGGGAGAGTTTTGCTGTAGCTTTGGTTCATTGCGGTTCACTCGCTGGGTTTTTTCCACCACCTGAGTATTATTCTTCTTTTTCAGTTATTTTCTATAAGGTTTGGCTCCAGTTGTTTGTAATTACTGCCTTCTCCAGACCCTGCACTGCAGCATTTCCAAGCTCAGTATGAGAACGGTGTAGACTTAGGGGAACTGCATTTCTGATGTGTGATCGTGCTGCAAATCCCCAATCCTTGCGGATAGCTCAGAAGCTGGGGAAGAGGGAGAGGGAGCAATATGCTCTCCTCCTGCAGCTAAAGAGCCTCAAACACGCACCACAACCATTTTAAAGGAGCTGAATGCCTCCAGGGGAGATAACAGCGTTTTGACACACACAGAAATGGCAAAGCTGAGGTACCATTTCCATACAACGAGGCTAATTGTGGCTGTTTTAATTGCTGAGGGGACAGCTCAGGCCCACTGTAGAGAAATATCTCCCACAAGCAGCTTCTCTGCTCTCAGGATACCCAACCCTGGCCTTCCCTGCTGCCTTCCCTCCTTGGTCTGGAGTGGGAAAAGCAGGCAAGGGCTGTGGGCTGGGCCCCCAAGAGCTGTAAACATGCAGGGGAGTGCAGTGCCCACCACTCTCGTGGGTTTTGGTGGGTCAGGAAGGAGTTAAATGACAGCAGAGGGAGAGGCTGTGCTATTGTTCAGGCATCCCTGGGTCCAGGGTGGCTGATCTCTATTCCCGGATCTGCCTCTGGCTTCCTGCACGACCTTGGACCGCTCACTTACCTTTTCTTTTCCTTAGCTCCCAAACTACAACATGGAAATCCTTCTCTTCCTGCGGTGCCTCGTTCCCCACGGGTTTCAGTGGGGCTGAGATTCTCCGGTGGGAGGTGATGGGAGGAGGGGAACACATTTCCACTGCAGAAATGTTTACACAGAGGGCCCATTTGGGGGGCATGTTCTTGTTGGTTCTGATCCAGCGCGGGCTGTGCATATTTGGGTGATATTTGGGTTTTTTTAGAAGCAAACCTGTGGTGAAAGGCAAATGCTGGTGCAGCTGCCGAGAGCGCTGCCAGCTGCAAGGAGCCTGTTCTTCACTAGATGGTGCTTTGATCAAAGGTTTGGATAACCGCAGTTCTTTCTGCACAGAATTTCCTAATTTTTCTTCCCCAGTCTCCATTCCTTCCCCTCTCCTTTCCGTGCTTTAACACCACGGGGGACACTTAATGATGCTGGATATCGAACCAGGCTAATCTGTGGGACTGCAGGCTCCAGGCACCCACCAGCCCGCCGGGCTCCTGGGCTTTGGGGTTTGAAGCCTGGATCAGTGTGCTGGGCTGTGGCAGAGAATTGAATTCTTTCCGTGTTTTCTATTCCCATAAGGAAAAGGCTTCAAAGAGCAGGTCCCCTCCCCCTCTCTGCTGGTGAAGGGCATTTAGGGAAGCTGGGAAAAAAAAAAGAAGAAATCCAGCTCTGACAGATGCATTTATTTAACAAACCACTGCCTTTCCCTACCTTAGCAGAAGACTGGTTGGTTTTTAAAAAGGGAATTGCTGCTTTTATATCCATCTTTGTATTCAGGGGATGGTTACCTAGCCAAGGTCATTGCTGCTGCATGCCAGGATCGAACAGGGAGCCAGCCTCCTCCTCCTTTAACCAGCACTGATTTCAGTGGGGCTCCCCCACGGGAAGAGCGGGAATAGGGTTGGATCTGCCAGCACGAGGTCCCAAGGTCCACAGGAACAGCCTCCCCTTTCAGAACGGCAGCAGAGGAGATGAATGAAACCGTAATCAAACATTTCCTGCGCAGACATGCACGGGGAAGGGCTGTGCTGCCATCGGCCGTGGCAGCCTCTTCCCAGCATCCCACCCCGGCACACGCGAGGGATAACCGGGAGCTGGGCCCCATCCACGGCTCCCCGAGGCTCTCCCACCTCGGCACTCGCCTGCAGCGCTGAGGTTTGTCCCTGCAGCCTGGCGCTCCCAGTTCCCCCGTGCCAGGCTGGTGTTCCCAGTGCCAGGCTGGTGTTCCCAGTGCCCCGGCTCCAGGCAGCCACCCCGACACTCCCACCGCGCCCACCTCCCTCCCCGTGGAATTCGCGCTCTGAGGCCAGGAGGGATTTCGCTCCTGCCCCCGGCGCTGCCCCCGGTGGCAGCGATTCCACGTGCCCGCAGCATCCCGCCCCTCACGCGTGGAATGTCGTGCTCGTGGAAGTGACGCCCCCAGAGCAGGGACACGAGCGAGTGGTGCTGAGCCGCGGGTGTGACACAGAACTCCTCTCGGGACCGGGAGCTGGCAGTGATTTATTTGTCACCCCCCCTGTTGTTCATCGTTAGTAAGATATTGGTGGTGACTAAACCCCGGGTCTGCATCACACAGAAATTCGCCCAGAACTGCGGGGATGGAGAGTGAGAAGTGGGGACAGGGCATTTCCTCACATCTATTCCATCTGGACAGCAAACTCCTCTCCCAGTTCCTCCTGGCTGACAGGGAATTGCATCACTGGCCCGTGCAGATATCCCCCCCCGCCAAATGTGCTTGTTTTATTGTTTTCCTCCGATGGAATTCGCCAGCGTGTCCCCAAATTATGTGGTTCTGAAATTTAAAAGCAGCATACCTGTGTGGGGGAGAGAATGAGTGGTTTTCACTGTGCGAGCTGGCTCTCCCTCCCCTCCTCCCTTCTCCCCACATCCCCATGTGTTGTGGAGCCAGATGCTCCCGGAATAGTTTGGGAATGAAATGTCACCGTTTGAAACTGGTGAGTCACACTTTGGGGAGGAGGGGAGGAGAGAATCCGAAATCTTGCCGTGTGGCAGAGCGTCTCCTGGTGAGTACAGAGAGATTTTTTAAAACCACAGACTCCCTGACGATGGAGTTGAGGGGCTTTGAATTGAGGCTGCTGGGTGTGTCCACGCTGCTGTTTGCAGGAGGATCTCAAAATCCTCTGCAAACTTGGATTTTCTTCCCAAGCATGCCCACTGCAGCTGGATCCCGGTGCCTCCTCCAGCAGCACTGGGTTCTGTCTGTCTGACAACACACCTACAGTGACTCTCTTAATTAAGTCTCCCGCACTGCTGCGAGGTGTGTAATTACAGTGAGACCTGACTTAAGCAACTACTCGAGGGACTAACAAAAAAAAAAAAAAATCTTTACCAGAGCAGGGAGGAACAGAGTTTTACTGAATACATTTTTTGGAGATCTTTTAGGGAAAGTTTATTAAACAAAGGGAGGTAATTACTCCAGTTTCTTCCCAGTGTATCCCAATATTAGAACGATGCTTTTAATATACTGGGCATTAACATAGTCAGGAGGTTTTTTCTCTTCCAAAAGAAGATCTTGAGATCTTTTGTCTTTTGACAGAGATTGCTACAAAACAGTGTCAATTAATGCAAATGGTGGCAATCATCTTGCAAAATGAACTATTGTTTATCAGAACCTCAGTAGTTTTCCCTCCTTGCCCAACCCCTGACCAATGATCAACTTTTTTTCAGAAATGCAGTTTTAGGGTGTTATAACTACCCATTTTCACCACTCTGCATGGCAGGAGGTACCAAGAATGCTGTGTCTTGATGTAGTTGTGATATTAATGGTGTCCCCCAAAGAGCTGTAGCAGTTCCAGGTGGGCTGATTTTGGACGTTGCTGCCCCAGTGGTCTCAGTCCTGTCCCCGAGGTGGCAGCTGGACTGTGCATCACCACTCACAGCCCAGAGTATTAATCTAACCCACCAACTATTTCAGGTTCCTTTGCTATTCTGAGCACTGTGGTGACACGGAGGAGAGAAGATGTGCCACCCATCCTGCAGCCCCTGTTCCAGCAGTAATGATCTCCAGTTGGAGGACAGGAAGAAGCTGGAAATAGTAATATCAGAAATAATCCCCGGAGGGGCTGTCAGCCCTCCAGTCCCACCTCCAGTGGCATTCTGACTTCATGCTGTGAGTAAAACTCCCGAATTTCTCACCAAGCCCGCAGTGAACTTGGTGGGGATTTTGCAAGCCCAAGCCCTGGGGGGGGTTGATGCCATCTCTGCCTGTTTTATTCGGAAGACTGAGCTCAGAGCAAGATTTTCTGAAGTGTGCATTTCTATCTCAAATTTTAGATAGCGTTAACTGGAAACCCACATACTCTGGATTTGACAGAAATCATCTCTGGCTGCAGAGATTTGCTGCAGAGCCCAAGGTTTTCTTTAATACTAAATAAAAGAACCCCAGAGACAACCTTGAGAAGTCAAGTCTGTGTGCCATTCCAAATGCAGTTTCCCAACAGCAAAGCCTGTTTATTCTCTTATGTGCACCATTGTTGCCCTCTTTATTTAACTCAGACTGTTTTCAGTGATTTCACACTGCAGGGCTGCACAGAGTTGAACCAGCAACGCTGCAGGAGCTGAAAGTTGCAGCAGCAATGTAGGAGTGAGCCAGGGAACCAGGTAGGAAAGGGAACCCCTCTGGGTACCTGCTACACCTTCAGGTTTGAACTTTGAGATATTCCAAACCAGTACCTCTTAAAGGGATGTGAGTGTCAGTGGATCATCAATTCTGAGGTATAATGACAATATTTTAGCATTTGATATATCCTTACCTCTGTTGGTACTGGCATAGGTGTCTGCCTGGCAGGTTTAGTTCCCCAGATCCCTAATGAGGATTCCCTTTAGCCTGCAGATAACTCCCCTGATAATGCTGGGAGTGAATACTCCCCACGGAAAAGTAGCTTATTTCTCAGAATGAGGTTATTGTCCATGCAAATTGAGTAACAAAAGATGAATTTACTGCATATATACAACTCACTCGAGTCCTGCATGTTTCAAAGATAGGTGATGATTTCTTTAAAACTTAATGGCTTTTTGCCCAAGGTCCAAGGATTTTGTCTCATCACCTACAGTGGGATTTCCCAGGGGACTTGAGAAAACACATCCTCAGCCTCTTGGACCTTGGCAAAGCTGATACATAATGTGTGGAAGTCTTCCCAACAGGAACAAGCAAGCCTGGAAGGCCAAGATTACCACTGATTTGGTTTGGGGGGGGGGGGGAGAAAAAGACAACTGAAATGACGTTGGACATTCATTAGCAAAGCATTGTCAGAACACAATAGAAGAACAGACAAAAGCCAGTCCAGATTCTGTGGTATTTCCTAAAGGGCTCCCTCTGGCACACGGCTATTCCCTGCCAATCCTTCTGTATTGTTTTTGATAATGAATAGAAGCTGAACAGATGATTGTTGCATTGTCCACTAAGTGATTCATTTACATTAAATAGTGCTCCAAAAGTAGGCTTTGGGTGGACTTTTTTAGTCACTTTGGTTATTTATTTATACAGTTTAATTACCATCTTTTAACTCTCCACTGTAATAATTATTTCCTGATTGCTTCAGCTAATTTACACGGGGTGTAACTCCTCTGAAGTCAGCAGCCCAGCAAGCCCTGACGTAAGAAGCAGCATCCCTGCATTTTGAAAGGTGCTTAATTTTGAATGGCCACCTGTAGAAAACTGCCCCTGATTTGGGAAGGTGCCGAGGTTCTTGAGCATCCCTTGTGTCGCTGGCTCTGAGAGTTGGGCTATGAAGCACAGACTTTGCTGCATAAATCATCAAAATTCCATGGATTTCCTTCTTGGTCTCTCAATTCCTGCTTCATGTCTGCACCGAGGTTCTTGATTAACCCAGGGCTTCCCTTACAATTCCAGGCTTTTCTTACAGAGGTCGAAAGTTTTGGTGTGGTTTGGTTTGGTTTGCAGCTGTGACAGATGTGAGGTACTCGAGGGTGTATTGTTGGAGAAGACCTTCTGTGTAAGGAGATATTTAGCTCCAAATCCATGCCAGAACTGCAGGACCACTGATTTGGGTGTACTAATGGATGGGGGAGAATGACACGTACTGAAGGGCTTTTTGATGGTTAAACAATCTGAGGAAATCAACATCCAGGCCTTTTCATCTCCAGTTGTCTGAGAAAGATGACTTTGTTGAGTGGCTGCAGTTACATCTCAAAATCCCTGATCCCCTAATTATTCTCTGTCCCCCATTGGATGCAGAACAGAGAGGGTCAGTGTGGGCTTTTGGTTCTGCCTGGGTGAAACAGTCTGGGGGAAGGCAGCAAAGCAACGATAAAGAGAGAGGAAGGGAACAGTCCTAACAGCACTGAGTTGTTCCTGTAATGTGGCCTCAGTTTCCATCTCCCAGGGCAGCCTTTGCAGTCTCCTCTGCCATTTGCTCGGTCCCTTCACCATCCAGTTGGGAAAAATGAAATTGCCAGTCCTGTGCTGAGGTACAAAAGAAAGAAGTTTGTTTTGATGGGTTTATATGCCTGTACCTGCCAAGATGAGGCAAGACTGACTTTTTGCAACCAGTTTCCTACCACCACCTAAGCCAAATGAGCAGGGAGGACAAGAACACCCTGTAGCCTTCCAGCTCTTTGCCATTTGCTCTGGGTACAGCACCTGGGCAGAAGCTGCTGCGTGGCTGCCTCAGGTTTAGGAATGTGTTACATTCCTGTTACCCTCCTTCAGAAACTGCCTTTGCCTGGCCTGTGATTAATGCAAACTACCACCCTTAGTGCCTCCCTGAGCCTTCTTTTGGGTTATGTGGCATCTTCACAAACCCAGGTGAAACTCAGCAGAAATAACCCCAGCCTTCCCTCTGCACGAGCCCCCAGAGTACTGCCAGGGTTTCCCCTGCTGCCTTCCCTGAACCCTCCAGCGCCGCTGTCCCTGTGTTCCTGCCCTCCCAGGAGCCCAGATCGCTCTGTGCTCAGTGGCAGGCGATGAAATCAAATGCTGCATTAGCAGCTCCATAATAGCCGTGCTCAGTGGAATCCGGCTCCCTTCATTAATCCACAAAATGAGCCTTGTTTTCGAACATTTGAGAAGCTAATTATTTAAGTGCTGGGAATTAAGGCTCATCAGATACTGGAGGCTGAGTTTGGTTTTGCTTCCCAGGGGAGGGAATGAGACCAAGGGAAGCTGGTTTCGCACAGGTGAGCAGTGCAGCAAGTCACCAGTACTGGGAGCTGGGAACAAGAGTGTGCAGATCCTCGTCCACCTGATGCATAAAAGCCCCTCTCTTTGTACATCCCTGTTCTTCCAGACATCATCTAATGATTCCATCCAACATCAACCAACTGCCCCATCCCTGGCAGTCTTCAAGGCCAGGTTGGACAGGACTTAGAGCAACCTGGTCCAGTGGAAGGTGTCCCTGCCCATTGCAGGGACTGGAACTGGGTGATCATTAATGTCCCTTCCAAACCATCCCATGATTCTATGATTTTTCCCATTTAAATAGATTTCTAAAGTCACCACTGATCAAATACCTCTATAGCTTTATTTTTTTCTGCCTCACTTGTTGTTGACCTCGCCTGGATATTTTGCAATAAATGAATATTGCCTTGTCTCAGGTGGGTTTTTAGAGAGGGAAACAACCTCATACCAGCTGTTCTTCTTCAATCAGTTATCCTTCATCTTTACCTTTGGCCACCACATTCAGGGAAGGGTTTGGATAGAAAGGCTACTCCCTGAGCCGACAAGGAACATTCCAGTGCTTTGGGAAATGGAAGATGAACAGGGTGAAAACCCCCCTTGTCTGTGGGAAACCACAGACGAGGCCAGATCTGCTGTTCTAAACAAAGTTTTTACAACGGAATGACTTGCAACAGTAGATGGGTGCTTTTGAAATTCTTCCCAGAAAGTGCCAGAGAATCAATTGATGCCGTTGCCAATAACTATAGGCTAAGGAACAGGGACTGGGGGCTGATAGTGCCACTGGAGGGATCTCCTCTCTGTTACAGCAGCTTGCCAAGAATAAATGTTTCATTTTTATGGAGATGGCCAACGTCCTGCCTTGTCTTCAGAGACCGAGGGAGTGAACTGTTCCCTGCGTTCACTTGAAGCCAGATGTTAAAGTATTGTCTGGGTATAACTGACTTGACAAATAGCAGGAGTGACATTTTAGCTCCATTCAAGTCAGTGGCAAAATTCCTGTTGAGTTCAGCTGGGGCCAAGATTTCATCCTGTGACAGCGCTGACGGGAAATCTGATGAATGATCTCCAGAAAAATAAGCACGGGCATTGTGTTTGTCTGGGACCCTTTTCAGTCTGTGGGCCACGAATCCTTGGAGTTCCGTGCACTGCTCTGAGGAGATCTGCAAAGAGCATTTTATTGTCAGTAGATTTAAGTGAGCTATCCAGGGGAAAACGTCAGGGGTTGATCAGCAAGTTGTAAGTCAGTTTGATCCGCTGAAATCCACCTACCTGTGCAGTCCTTGCACTGCTTTGCTGACACACCTGATCAAAGGGAAAGGTTCCTGTTTACCTGAGAGCTAAACTGGACATTTTAATGCATATCAGGGGCAAGCACACCCAAGTGATACAGTAACAGTTGATTCATGTCTATCCAGAGGATCTAGAAGTGCCACCTTGGGATGACACGGATTGAAGAGGCAGTTACTTCGCTTTTCCATGGGAAGAACGCTGCTCTTCCCAGCTGAGCTATCATGGAACGCAGATGACTCTCTGGAGGAAGACTTTGCTGCACATTTGCAGTATGTTTTAGCTACTATCAACATTTATATTCCACTGGCATTTGAGGGTAAGCACTAATTAGCATAATCATCAATGCTTTAAAAATTAAAAATTCCTCCAAGAGACACAGGAGGGATTGAAAGTGTTTCCTTCCCCCAGGGGCAAACCCTTTCCCAAGCTATCCGCTGCACCAAAAGGCTTTATTCTAGAAACACTCCCAAGCTATGCCCAAGAGTAAATTAAACCACAGCAAACTTGTAAACTCCTGTGTGTGTATGTGGCAAGCAGGCCCTGATTTGACAATTACTACTCCTTAAAGTGTTGTCACTGTTTCTCCACTCCTGTTTTGTTTTGGCTGCTCCTCTGTGCTGTTGTGTCACCTTTGTTGTGCGGGCTGCAAAAATCAAGAAGTGTTTGTAGAGTTGGAAGTTTTTATACTTCCCAAGAAAGATCCTGGTGTCTCCACAAGACTGAAAGCAGAGGGTTTATTGACACTGCCCTCCCCCAGAGCTTGCCTCAAGCTCCCCCAGTCAGGAGTTGGCTTCAAAAAAACCTCAAGAGATATTATTTTCCACGTGAATTTAGAGAGGATTTTATACTGGTTCCAAAAAGGTTTACTACAAGAACCTCAAGTTGAATTTTTAGCTTCAATAGACCCCTCTTAATGGAGAATAAGGTGCCAAGAAAACCTTGGGGGAACTTAAAAGTTTGAAAAGCAACATCCATACCTTGGAAATGCCCCCAAAAAATTGATCTTTAAATTTCTACATTGCCGCCTTTTGGAGGTGAGAGAGGGGTCTCAGCAGGTGTGATCCAGGATGGGTGTCCTATGCGGGGGTTCATTGTGGCTCAGAGGATGCTCCTCACACCCTCAGAAGCTCTTCAAGTGGTGAGCAGGAACCTCAGGGAGCAAAAGTATTTCGCTATGACAGTTGCTCTGGAAATGGCCAGAGAGGAAAAAATCAGTAATTTTTCCAAAGGAAATATTTACTCGAGAGGAAAACACTAAAAAAAAAAATAAAAAAAATGTAGGTGCTTCTTAAAAGAGTTGTGTTTAAATTCAGGGTTCTTGTTATTTCTGCACAAGACACCACACCCTACGTGGAGTAACCACAGGGACTCTGCAAGACAGGGTGGCACAGAAATCTCCGTGAAAATTTCAGAGTCTGCAGGACACCGAGCATATGCATTGTCTTCTCGTTATCCTAGTTTTTTTAGCGAGATGGACTTTAAATTTCATTGGCAGAAATTCTCTCTTTTATCTTTATCTCCTGTTTTGATGTGGTAGCCATGGAGAAAAGCCCCAGATTAGTAACAGTAGGTTGGTGCAGAATAAGAATAACTTTCTGCTTGGATTTAGACTGTAGCAATATTGGGGGTTTTGTTTAACTGGAAACACTCAGATGGCAAAGAATAAATATTAGGTGCTGTTGGGACATTAATTAACCATTCCATTCCATTCTATCCACCTTGGGCTGATAATCCTTAACTTCCCTCTCTTCTGAGGGATGTTTAGGTGGCTTTAAGAAGGAAGGGGCTGGCTCTCTGTGACTGCTGCTTTTGAAAACTGGTTGGTTCCCCTGGGGGTCAATGTATTTATACTTTGGCCCTGCTACAGGTATCAGGGCACCTGAACCCTTGGAACTTATTTTGGGTAACAGTGAATGAAATGGGCCATATTTTGAAGCTGAGATGCCTCCAGCAGCACGAGAAAGCCAAATTCATGAAGGTGGGTGGTGCTGAGCTGCCACACTCAGGTGCCTGTGGCTGGAAGTGGTGTGGGCAAACACCTCAAGGGGTAATGGGTTAACACAGGAAGGATGTGCAGCACCTGTGGGCTGCACTAGGATGACTTAACAGGTCTAATGATTACACGGGATCAAAGAGAGGGCATATCCTCACTCCAGATTTCGCTCCTAATCCTCTGAAACACTCGGTGCAACTCGTGCACGCAGCAGCAGCGGGATAATCAGGCCCTTTCCTGGCTCTCGGCATCTTTTTTCATCCACCCGTGGGGCAATTCCAGGTTTATTGCTGCAGTGTAACCCCCAGGCTGCATGGAAGAGGGATTCCAGGGAGAGGCTAACAAGGAGTACGAGCCAGGAGGACCGAACATTCCGTGCTATTACAGGTGTCCCACGTGGCGCAGGTGTTTTGCCACCAAACATTATGGTTAGACACAAATCATTAAAAACTCTTTTACTCCCAGCTTCCTTGCTTTTTTTTTATTTTTTTAAATGGCAGCACCTCTGAAGGAAAGAGAAAGCGGGTCTGTCCCCAGGTGAGGGTCACAGATGTCTCTCATTTCTGGAAGCTGCAGCAGCGGGTCCAGGAACTGGGAACCGAATCAAAATCCACCAGGTGAAGATTTCGAGGGTACAGCTCCTGAGAAAGAGTGCAATTAGCACTCACTAAAAAATGGATAGATAAAATACCGTGGTGGTGCTTCACCACTTATTTTCTTGTTGCACAGCCCTTAAGAAGCCTCTGCAAAGCCTCCTGCCTCTCTCTCCAGAAACCACAGCAAAACTCCCATCCCTTCCCTCTTGCCTCACTCTATTATGTAACCCTATAGTGTGTGTGGGGCATACGAGCTCTAAACTATGCACATATTCCAACGTTTTTCACCGCCTCTCCATTTCCTTGTATAGGAAAAAAAAAACGAAACACCACCAGTTCCGGTTGGTTATACACCACTTTTTGTTTCTTCCCTATGGAAACCCCGGGCCGAAGGAGGGTATGGAGGGACCATATATGGCCGTGGGAGCTCCTCGGAGCGTGGCGCAGAGCTTCTCCCGGAGCGCGGGGGTCCCGCTCCCCTCAGGAAGCCGCGGAGGGAGCGGCGAGAGCGGTACCAGCGGATGTGACCGCAGCGCAGGCTGCGCTGGGATGGACCGCCCCCTCCGCGGCCTCCACCAATCCGCTCCCGGCTTGCAGCATGACTGACGGCCGCTCTGACCAATAATACCGCTATACTCTCCACGCAGGCCCCACCCCTTCTCTCAGTTGGTCGAGTGCCATGTCAATCATCCCTTTCCCGCCCCTTTCCGTCAGGGGGAAATGCTCCGTGGGAAGGGGGGGGGGAGAAGAAAGGGAAAGCAACCAATGAGACGCTGGAGAAGAGCGGATTGACAGGCGGGCCGACCAACCGCTGAGCTCCGTCCCGCCGCCGCTCCCTCCCCCGCGGGTGGCGGGGCAGAGGGGGCGCCCCTCCCGCCCCTTCCCCGTTGGTCTGTCCCACTCCGGGCCGGGCGGGCTGGGTTGAGTGAGCGGCTCGGACCATTGCTCGCGGCGGGCGGGGGGGGCGCGGGCGAGGCGGAGGAGGAAGGAGCCGGCGAAGGAGGCGGGGGGGCGGTTTAAAGGGACAAGAGCCGTGCGGGCGCCGGCGGGGGGAGCTGGAGCGGCGGCGGGCGGGGACTCGCCCCCTTCCCCACACACCGCCCGCTCGCACCGCGACCAGGGTCGCCTCCGCCGCCAGCGCCCCCCTCCCCTCCCTTCCTCTCCGCCCGCCGCTTCCACAGCGGCCTCTATGAGGTAGAAGGGAGCGGCGGCCACTCCGGGGGCGGCAGCGGCCGCTACAGCCGCCGCCTCCTCCTCCTTCTCCTGCTCGCCTCAGAGCGCCCCATCTTTGTGTGTGCGGGAGAAGGGCGGGAGGGAGTGCGCGCTGCCCGCCCGCCGCGCTTTGTTCGGAGCCGGGGGGCCGTGGCGGAGCCCCGGCTCTATGTGCCAGCGGCTCCCCGGCGGCGGCGGCGTGAGGGGCCGGAGCCCCTGAGGGCGGGGGGGCCCCGGCCCGTGTCGGTGCTGCGGGGCGGGGGAAGGGGCCGGCTCGCTGCCCGCCGGCCCGGCCCGTGTGCGGGCGGATTGATGTGGGGGGGTCTGACATGAGTCCGCCGGCGGCCGGGTGCTGCCATGTGACCGGCTTCAAGGTGGAGAACTGGAAGCAGAACCTGCGGGCGATTTACCAGTGCTTCGTGTGGAGCGGCTCGGCCGAGACCAGGAAGCGCAAGGTACCCGGGGGCGGCTCGCATCCACCCCCCTTCCCTTCCCTTCCCTTCCTTCCCTCCCTCCCCGACCCACCCGCCGCCGCCTCGGGGAGGGGATGGGTCGGGTCTCCCTCCCTCCTTCCCCACGGGGCAGGTGGGCCCGGGCTTCCCAGGGAAGGGGCCCGGGCTCCCGCACGCGGTGCTGGGGGGAGGGAGGGAGGGAGGGAGAGAGGAGGAAGCGCTCGGTGCCTCCGGGATGGCGAGGTGGGGGGGAGCACCGGGATGGAGGAGGGAAGAACCAGCCCCGGCGGGGCCTCTCTCTCTCTCTCCCTGCCACCTGCCCCGGCGGCTTTTCCGCAGCGGGGCTGTTCCGCAGCGCCGCCGCTTCCTCCTCCTCCTCCTCCTCCTCCTCCTGCCGGAGGTTTCCCGGAATACCGGGGGGAGGGGAGGCCCGGGGCACCGGGCACGTCCGGCCTGCGGCGGGGCTTTGTGGAGCCCCGCGGGGCCGCGCCCGAGCCTGGGGGGCTGCGCGGAGCACAATGGCTGGGAGCGGGTCCCGGCGCCGCGGCTGCGGCTCGCTCGGTTATGTCTGTGTGGGTTGGGTTTTCTTTTTTTTCCTCTTGAAAAAAAAAAAAAAAATCTGCTCGTGCTCCTAATCCACTTGGAACAGGGGATTCCTGCCCTAGTGGGGCGTGGGGGGAAGAAACTGGCTGAGCCTGGAGTACAGGGAAGGGCAGGGGAGCTCTGGGAGCTGTTGGCGCCTGGGAAAAATCCCTGTAAAGCGGGGAAAAGGCAGGGAGAGCTCTTTCCCCCCACCTATCTCCTAAATGACATCCCTGTCCACATGCATGTTTCTGGAGGGCTTCTCTCTTCGCTGTGCAACTAATTACTGTTTTTCCCCAGAATCAACTAGTTTTTGCTTCAAAGTGACTTGGCAGATTTCTGTCAGTCGTCGCATTGGTGACTGAGGAGGGGAAGGCAAGAGCTACACACGGAGCAGAACTTGGTTTTTGGGACAGCACGGATTGTGTTTGTATTGGAGCAACCCACTGAGAACTTTCAGATCCCAGTGCTTTGCATTAAGCTACTCAGCTTATTATTCATAATAGAAGTAGAGCATGAAGGATGGACTTCAGGGGTGAGGTGCCAAACCATTTTTCTGTGTTCGGTTCATGTTCTCAGGAGAATCCAGTTTTCCAGTTTTTTACTTGAAGAGGAAAAAATGGAATCTGAGAAGAAACATGTTTTAAGTGTATTCAGTTACTTGATAGCCCTGCAAAATGTAGCCAGACTTGTTTTCAATATCCTACAATCCCCCTACAAGCCAATATTATGAAGCATATTAGTCAAAATTTGGGTTTATTTAGCCTTTAGTATGTCAAAATACAAATTGGGATATAATAGGTGGCGCTTACAGCTTAAATGGAGGAAAAAATTATATATGTGCTGGGGAAGGAAAAAAATACAAGTGAGGTATAAAGATGTCTCAGACAAATACAAAGCAAGTGCTACTTGCAAGAATGAAAATAAAATTTTTTTAGCAAAACTACCTTTTTTTCTTTATAAATATGGAGCATCCTTTGTAACCTGCATACCAGTTGTAGGCTGCAACAGTTTTTTCTTCTGGAATCTAATGGTAGGGATGTGTTCATCATTGCTTGAGAAAACAGCTGGAAATACATAATATTCCATTGTAATCAATCTGTTCTCACTTCCTCTTTGCACAGCTAGGCTCATAAAGCAGAACAGGGTTGTTGCAAAATTATCTGTCAGCTCATGGAAAACACCAGTTTTCCTAATACGTGCTAAAAATGCCTTTCCCCCCCATGTTTTTTTTTAAGCAGATTGTCAGTGTGAAAATAGTTGGATACCTGAATTCAGCCCACCTGAAATATGTGGGAGCACATGATCATCATCACAGGGTACCATTTTGGGTAGCTGAATTTTGGGGTTCATTCCCTGTCTGTGTTCATAAGGATTGGAGAAAGTCTATAAATGACAATTAAGGTACTTGCCTCCCCTGCATATGGACATGAGACCTTCTTCCATGGAATTTTTCTTTACTGAAATTCCCTGTCCATATGAATGCCTTCTAGTTTTATATGTAAAATTTGATAGATGGAATTTTCTGTTTGGTGGCACGTTTATAGTCCAATAACCATAAATAAATTAACTAGATGGTCCATACAATTAGAAATAAATAACTAGAAAACAATCCTTTGTCCTTTAATATTTTATGTGTACATGTGGAATATGTATATATATATTCTAGGAGCATAGCTGTGACTGCGTCTTTATTGGTGAAGATTCTTATTAGCCTTAATCAAAATGATGGAGCTAAATTAAAGGTTTGTTAGAAGGTGATAGTCTTTTTGTGATAAGGGGCAATCACATCATGCGGTTGTTACAGGAAACATTCCATACGTGTAGCTGATCATTGGGCATTTTCACTGTTGATCAGATGAACGCAGCTGTAAAAACGCCTTGGCTGTTGGTGAGAGCCAGATGTAAATGGTTCTGGTTCCAGAATGGTAACTGCTCTCCCTCCTAAGGCTGTCTTAAAAATCCAGGGAGCAGTGGGAACTGCAGGGGGCAGAAAGGGTCCGTTCTCCTGCTCTACCTCCTCTGCGTTCTGCCTTGGCAGACCATTTTAGTGCTGTGCTCTTCGTTTTTAATACCTGCCTTTTCTGTGAATAAGCTTTTACGAGCTTCAGCTCGTGGCTCAGTTTGCTTTACAGCCAGCGGTTCGAGCAGAATGGCTCCGAGGCTGGTTTATGGTGGGAAAGCTGTCTCCTGAACCTGTGTTCGAATCCTCAGTCAGAACCAAGAGGTAATTACACATGTATCTTCGGAGGCACTGGCATTCTGGTGAAGATTGGAGGAGTGTGTGTGTGTGTGCCTGCGCTGGGATTTGAGCTGTCACCGTGGTGCATTGTTGTACCCGACGCGAAGGAGGGAGGCCGGGACTTGCCTCATCTCACTGCATCTTGGCCAAACTCAAGTGCAGCTCTCTCTGTACAAGCTGTTCCGGGCACAGGGTTTGCCGTGGTGCAATTGTGTTGCTGATAGTGAAGCCTAAGCAGAGACAAAACCCGCCTGTCACGCTGGAGATTGGAACAGGAGGAGAGGGAGAAATCTGAAGGCTGACTCTGGAAACTGTAATTATTGTAGTTCAAAGTTGCAGCTAAAGTGGCAAAAATTAGGGTGGGCTGGGTCGGGGTTAGGATTTTGACCCTTGATTTTTGATTTGCCATAGTTAGAATGTGTTTAATAAACTGAGGGCAAAGCTCCTGTTTCTGTAGGTCGTGGACTTTACCTTGAATATTTTGATGTGGAAATTACCTCACAATTAAGTAACACTGCATAAGAGGTCCTTAAATTTGACACCACTACCCCCCATTTAGGAATTTCAGAGCAGACAGAGGATGCTGAAAAGACTTTTGCCAGCCCTTGGCGTCAGCTTTTCCCGTTTTTTCCGAAGGGTCACACTTGAAACATTTTGCTTATTCCTTTAAAATTAGAGACGAGAAAAACGTTTTGCAGTGTCAGATGTAGTTTGTGGTCCCCATCAGTGAGCAATTAGACATGCAAGTGCATCTTAGTGCCCAGGGCTTGGTGAGTAATGGTCTCAGTGCTTGAAGGGCAGCTAAATTTATGACTAAATTTTGTCTTCCTGGACTATACTTCTTGGTGGAAAACTGCCTCATTCTGAATGCTTCTTATTATCACTGTCCCGAAAAGGCTCACGATGATAAAAGTAAACTGGTCATTTTGACCACAGTTGTGATATGCACAAGGCTCTATCTGGAATTTCAGAATGTTTGTTCAGTGCTTCAGCCAATAGATCGAAGAATAATTGCCTGTCAGGGGCTGTGCACTCTCACTGACAGCGGGTGCGTTCTGGCGTATTTCTTCCTGTTTGAGAGCTTCTGTTGTTTTTTTCCATTCTTCTCTCTTTACATGGACCCTCCAGACCGACTGATGCTTTCAGATAGGAGGAAACATTTGCTCTGATAGGTGATGACCTTTCTTCAGGTGTCCTTCTCCCCGTGAACTTGTGGCTTCAGCTCGTTGCTCCTTACAATATTTTGACACGTAATCGGCTCACTTACTTAAACCTGAAATGACTTGGGTCCGTTTCCTAACTTCCAAAGCAGAAAAAGCTTAATAATAACAACTTAGCAAATAAATGCCGTGTCATGTTTTCAGTAGCAAGTCTTGTGGTTCACATTCTAAGTCAGCGTGTCACGTTCTTGCTGAAATGACCTTGCAGTCTCAGGGTGAGCTGCTGGTGGAACTTTTCATCTCAGGCCTGTTGAGGCACGTCTTCTCCCAAAGGGCCTTGCCCCGTGTACCTGTCCAGGAACAGGGGAGTGTTGCTGAGGTGATTTGCTTTGTGCTTTGCTTGTCCTTTGGGCAAGGAACCTCAGCAGGCTGTGCTGCCTTCGCAGGCTCGGTGGATTTTTTAAATGAGTAAGGAAACCTCAGCTTGTTTTTCTTTAACGTTTGTAGCACGTGCACCAAACTTCTGGACTACCAATCCTGTGGGGAATTTCAGAGAGGAGGCCAGGATTGAAGAAACATGTCTCTTTTTCAGCTGCATGCTCTACTTTGGCTGCCTGTGTGAACCCTCTGATTGGCTCAGGAAGGATGCTTTTCTTTGCCGTGTGCTGTGGGAACTCCCTGAAAGCCCACGAGAAGTGTCAGAGTCCACTGCAAGCTTCATTGTTCAGGAGGTCTCCAGTTTCATGCCTGAACAATCTTCCTTAGGTCCTAACCTCTAAGGACTAAAAGGGCCCTTAGACCTGCTGCAGGTAATGCTCTCTTTCCTCTTGGTGTGCAGACACCATCTCTGGTGTGAGAGGTGTCCACACGTGAGATTTTTAGCTCCTTGTGTACGTGGGACAAGCCAGGTTGAGAAATCTCCACCGAGTTTGTGTCCCTGGCACCAAAGAATGTAATACAAGGCCTTCCTCTTCCTAGTGGTGCTAATCCCTATTTTGTATCCTGTACCACATTGTGGTGGTTTTTGTTTGTTTTTTTTTTAATCAGTGGCTGATTTCTGGGCCAAAGGTTGGGAATTAGTCTTGGGCTGTGAACTCGAAGGTGGCAAATAGCAATTCTCGAGCTGTGGGATCTGAACCATCAGGATTTCTCTGTTTTTCAGCATGGATGGAGAGACAAACAAACACGATAAATGCAGTTTTCAGCATAGTTGTGTTTGTTCCCTTGTTGCAGAGCTTCCTGCACAAGCTGGTGAAGGAAAAAAATAGGGATGTGTTGGACAGGAAAGTTTCTTCTTTTTTCATCTGTAGTCTTATCGGCAGCTGAGGTTTGCTCATGGCCAAGCTGTTTGTCAGGAGCAGTCATAGCATCTCTTTAATTTTGTCTGCAGTCCACGATTGTATTTGCTTAATGCTGAAAGCTTTTAAACTGAAATGACAGCGAGTAGTGTGAAGGTGAGCAGAGTGGAATGGCTTTGTTTGATTTGCTGGACTATCTGTTGAGCTTTATTTTAAGCCATCAAAGCTTTAAACCCCAAACAAAGGTTAGCTGATAGCCTCATTTTTGTTTCAAGCCTTAATCTGGAGCGTTAATGTGAAACTGGAGCTGCAAATTGCTTGCAAGCCTTCTACTCTCCTCCTTTAATTTGAGGATTTTCTGGTTTAGTAACTGGAGGAACAAATCTATGGGTAAATGTTACTGAGTGATAGTGGAAGTTGCTGGCTCCCCTTCTCCTGACTTTACTGCTCCTTGAATTTGAGCAAAAAAACCAAAAAGTGTTTTCCTTTGGATGGATTATGTGGATCCTGCTTTGCAACAAATTCTGTTGAACTGTTCGTTTGATTCCCAGTGGTGGCTGATTTGTTTTAAACCAAAGATTAATTCAGTTTAAAAGCTTGCGTTTCCCACGTTAAACCAAGCACCCATTTGTTTTCCTGCTCATTTGTGGAACTATGAATTCCCCTGAATCTGTGGATTCCTATGAAGAAACTATGGTTTCTTGTTGTCTTTTTTTTGATAGGTGTAGGGCTGCTTTTTATCAGGCACACCTTTCTATTTCAATTGACTAAAAAGCATTAGGTTTGGGGTTTTTTAGTGCTTGTATTCCTGTGGTTCTCCAAGTATTTGTCATGTGTCTGTAGCCTGTGGTGGCTCCTAAGGTGAGGAGGTACATCTGTTTTCTTACTTCTACATCAGGTATAGTGGCATCAAGAGAAAGGCAGTTTGAAGGTGACCTGTGTACCTTTTGCTGGCCTTACGAGATCGTTATTTCGAAAGAAGCTTTCTCGTTTGTTTGTTGTTTGTTTTTAAAGCAGGCTAAGAGCCATTGTTAGAGCCTTCCCTGGACAGAAGGAGCTGCCTAGAGCAGCCCTCTCCGGTTTCTTGTTAACCTGTGGACAATGGAGCAAAGTGAGTGAAATGCTGTAATGCCATTAGGGTTGATTCTGTTCTCCTGGACTCTGTTGTCAGCAAAGCAGTGCTGGAGCGCAGGGGGAGCCATATGTTATCCGAGAGGCCTGGGCTGGGAACCTTTCCTTAGCAGAAGCAGTTCTGGGAGCAGATAGATGAGAGCTCAGTCTTGGTAGTTGTGTTCTCTTACATATTGATTTGGCACTCCTTTATGTACACTCGGCTTAATTCAAGCTAAGAACTTTGCTGCATTAGCTGGTAATAGAATCAATGCTGTAAAGAGTTACTCCCTGCAAAATTAACCTGCGTTCTGTTTGCTTCAAAACACCTTTATTTTTTTTTTTTCTCCCCTAAGCAGTGGGACCACATTAATGCAACTGGCACAGCAGGTCCAGAACGATCTGTGGTTTCCTTCAGTGCTGGGGCAGCTGCCATCGAGCTGATCTCTCCCATTTAAAAGAAAAGAATCACTTTATCTATTTGAAGACCTATTTGAGGATCCGTAAAGTGAACTGTTACCAGACACCAGTTGACTCGAAGTAACCTGAGATTCACTTTTATCAGTTGATAACTGATTAGCAGCAGTCTGTCTGTCACATTCTTTTGTGTGTGGAATACAGCAAATACTCGTCTTTGTTGTGTTTTTTTTTTTCCAGTTCTCTACTTAAGTAGAATATTACTCAAGGTTTGACTCTATTTTTCTTTAAACCTCTCAGTGATATGTAACACTAATGTAAAATTCTTGATTTTTTTTTTCTGCCTATCTCTGCTGCTTTTCCAAGTTGGTAAAGAGAACTTTTTCCCCTCCTCTCATTCTTCCTTTCCTGTGTTTAATGGAGCTTGAAATTAATGTGGCTCTTCTTGTCTACCTCTTGCATAGTATCAGTGGTGATGTCAGCATATCCCTGGTGGGAAATATTTCTGTGAAGGTCTACAGTGTACTAAATTTGTCATTGAATAAAAAACCTGGGTATCAGACAAGGTGAAACTCAAAAAAAAAAAAAAGGGGGGGGGAAAAAGTGGACATGGTAACAAAAGTTGTTTTCAACACACTTAAAATGTGGTGTCTTTTTAATGTAAATATTGGGATTAGTGCGAGTTTTCACGTCCCATAATAAATTCTGACATTAAGCATGCCAAATACATTTGATATCCTCATATTCAAAGTAGTAGTGAGAAGCAGCTCCCTGACTGTGACACTGCTTAGTAGGTCTGAAGAGAGGAGGGAGGTTTGACTGAGCTTAAATGGGTTTTGTCCTTTTACTCTGCTGGTTTTGCCATGGGACAGTTGATTTGCACATACAAAAATATAACTTCATAAATTCAATGAGTTGTATTTCTAAAAACTGAACTCTAAAGACCATTAACCTACATTTCATTTGAGGGATTATTAGAATATCTCTTCTTTTTCATTGGTGTCCTAATCTGGAGTCCTGTGTTGCAGCTCTTCCCTACTGCATTAAACAGAGTTTTCATCCATATTTTAATCCATAATTTAAAAAGTAGTGTAACCAAAAATCAAAATTCATCAAGTTCTGAGTACCTTTTGTTTTTCCTGAGCACATAAAAGACCCTGCAGTAGCTGAGTGCAGTTCAGTGATGGGGGTGATGGAGTATCAAACACCCATGTGGCACCCGCTTCCATTTGTGGTGATTGCCTCGCCTGTCACTCACAAGTTCATGCATCCAAGTAGCCCCTTTTAAATAGGATTTGGCTTTGGATCCATCTCACTGAATTGACTGCCAGGGCTTTTATAAGTATGTTTTGCTTCTGTTTTTAAAGGGCTTTTGTTTTTGCATCAAGTACAGACTTGAATTACTTCAGTGTTTATCAGCACAAGGAGAGAAAACAGCAGCTTATAACCTTTATTTTTGCTTCCCCCTATGCCAATTTCTCTTAAAACAGCAATTTTCCCCTTTTTGTGTCTTTGTACAACCTGATGTTATTTCCCAAAATTTGTCTAATTATGAAAGTTTGTGCTTCTGTCCTGTGCAGTCAGACTTGCTGTTGCGTTGCAAGTCAGATTTTAAGGGACCTTCTTTAGAATACACTTGGTAAATAAAGGTAAGATTTATTGCCCAGCAGATGTATGACAGCTTGGTAAGTGCAGACAGCTGAGATAGCTGACTGATTTCAGTACCTCGTTTGTGTTAGGTGAGCTTTTGTGACCCTGTGCCCTCCAGTGACAAATGCAAAATTTGTCTTAGGGTTTTATGTTTTTCTTTTCTGTGCTTCATTATCTTCCTGTTACTGCCCACTTTTGTTCTTAACTGGACCTCTGTCCTGTTGCCAGCTGGTGACCGGGCTGAAATTCTCATTCCATCTTTCCTCTGCATCGCTCACTTCTGCCCTGCTCTCTTAGCAAGCATCCCCTCCGGAAAACTCCTTGTTGGATACTATATCTGAATGATTAACACTCACTTCTCTGGTCATTCATGACTACATTTTGTGGTTTTGAATGTGGGATGATCTTAGTGGTGATGTGGAGAACAGAAAAGAGGAAAGCAGTGAAAATAGTTTCAAGAGTTTCTGCAGTTCTGTGTGTGAAGAGGAACTAGACCCTCTTTGAGGCTGTTCCCGAAGGAAATTGATCTTAAAATTATGCTGGACAGAGTTACTTACTGCCCTCTTGATGTGTAATTCTACACATCAATTACACAGTAATTCTACTTCTTAGGACTTCTGATACATAAATTCAAGGGTTGCCCCAATAAATTAAATTTCTGTGTCTCTTTGTAACTTTTCTGCATTGATTCAGGTCCTGGAATTGAGTGAAACTTGCACGTGCAGAAGAGTTGCTCTCAACCACTTCTTTGCTAATTGAAGGGACCTAAATCACAAAGATAAATCGAGTGGTACCAGAGTTCATAATTATATGGAGTAGGTCACTGTAAATCTGTGAAACAGTGTCAAGCGTGAAAAAATATACATGGAGCGTTAGAGGAATTGCTTTGTGATGCTGAGTGAATCCTCATCCATGCAGTTAAGTATGTTATAAAAAGGAAATGAGGGGAGAGATCCTGGTATGTCTGAGGTCAAGAGACATCACTGAAATGCAAGTTTTCAGGCTCTTATTGCAAGATTTCGGGCAGTTAGAAGGTGGAGGGTTTTGCCCGTCTTAGGCCACGTACTTCAAGAGTCTGACTGCAGAAAAATAGAATTCCAACCTAGCAGTAACCTGAAGAATTACTTTAGTACAGCAATTCTTTATAGAGGAAGTGATTTAACTCTGTAAGCATGTTGTACCTGGAGGTTGAAACTGCTTTGCAGACAAGTTGTTTTATGCAGTGGTAAAAAGAACGCAAGAAAGGCCATTAAAGAGAAGGCAGGTTAGCACATCTGACAAATTTTAAATGCTTGAACTGAAATTTAAAACTAGTTATAGGTGTGGGGGTCCTAGTGAGACACAAATCCATGATGGAATTGGTGAATGGTCTGGGTGGGAAGAATCCCACTGAGATACAGGACAGGCAACATTTGATGCACCAGAGGACAGCAAGAGATGGGAGATTTGGACCTTTCTGTGCGCTCTCACCAAAGATTGATGAGTGGGGAATGTGAAATCCAGCTCTTGGTGGGGGTGTGTGTGTCTTTGCTCAGCTCTGGGCTGCATGTTCTTGCTGTTGTACCGATTGCTGTGTCATGTTGGTGCGACTGCCGTGAACCAGAAAGGACAGATGAAGATGAAAAAGGCTTTTTTTTTTTTTTTCCCCCTCCTGTTACTATAATTTCACCTGAACTGGCCCTGCGTTACATGTCAAGGTAGGGCTGATCAAAGAGCTTGAGGGGAGGAGTGTCTGGGTGATGGGAGAGGACCGGAGTGGTGGCAGTTTGAGTAACGACTGCTCCATCCTCTGGTCTGTGCCAGTGACTGACTGAGTGTGAGTGTTCTCCTTGTGCTCATGGCTTCTCCTGTAAGGGTTTCTAATACTGATTTCATCCCAAAGGGGTGAAGGGAACCTCTGTTAGTGCTGCAGTTGTGTGCTTGTACTTGCTGTTTTCACAGGTGATGCTCTGGTGTGTGCTGAGCCCGATACATGAAACTTGTCTCATGCCTGCAGTTGTTGGAGTTTATTCCTGTATATGCAAATAACTTTCTTCTAACCCAGTTTCCTTGTGAAAAATAAATGAATTGGGGAGTGTAGAATGCCTGTAATCTGTGATTAGCTATTACAGCAAATCCACTTTTCATGTTACATTTAATTTAATGAAATGAATAGTGTTTTTCTGAGTAATCAAGTTACGAGCCGCTTGTGTCCCTCTTTTTTAAACAGACCCGTCTCGAAGTTAAAGATTTCCATCTTTTATAATCAGACTCTGGTGAGATGATGTAACTTTTTTGTTGTTGTTGTTGTTGTTGGTTTAAAGCGTGTGGTCACGGGGGCATGTGCCTGGATCATGCTGCTGCTGCGTGTAGTTGAGGGTGATGGGATAATGGGCCTGTAAATTATCTCTTTATGGTGCTGGTTTTCCTCTGGCCTCCTCCCTTGCGCCGTGTAGAGCAGCCCCAGGGCTGTTCCGAGCGGTGCCAGCTGGCTGGAGCCCTGCGGGGCCGCTGTGCCAGATGGAGACAGCAGCGCTCCAGTGAAAGCCAAACGTGCTTCCTGGGGTCGTGGAGAGGTGCTGCCTCTGCAGCCCCGGCGGGGATCCCCGGGCAGGCAGTTATCCTGGGAATCAGTTATTCTTGTGCTGGTGAAGCCATGGGAAGGATTGGATTAAGGCCTTTTTTTTTTTTGAGTAGATTCATAATACAGTTATGTATTCATATGTATTCAAAGTGTTCAGCTTTTAAACATTTTGAATGTGTTCAGTGTCTCCTTTTCTCTAGTTTTCTCTAGCTTCTGTGCTGTATCTGTGAAATGTTACATTCCATAGCTTGTACAGATGCTCGCTATTAAGACAGATTTTTTCACTTTGATTAAGTGTGGTGTTTCCTGGTATGTTGCCCTGTTTTTTTTCCTAGCTACCGAAAAATGCTGTTATCCATAAGATGCCCAGACAAGGAAAAGGTTGTAATGCTGATATTTTTTAATTTCTTTTATTAAAATGAAACACAGCCTCAAACCCTTCATTTTGCTGCCTGAAATGACAACTCTAGATATGCTCAAAAATGAGGCATAACAGAAGTTTTACTCCCTTCAGTTGTGGAACTGATGGTTTAGTTTTTACTGAAGGAAATGTATCTTTTAGAATACTAGTGAAATCAGTTGTTGGTATTACTGCATTATATTTTCAGCTGTGGCTGGCTTTGTATTCAGGAACATGCCCAGTCTGTGTAGAATAATCTCATCTGCACAAGAAGTTCCCCACAAAAACAAGGTGCTTGAATATTTCAATCTTGGGGAAACGAGGACAGTAAATGGGTGAAATTTGGGTGAAATTCCTCCAAGAATCAGATTCCCTGATGGCTGCTCACAGATATTGTCTGGAGGAGCTGAGACACACCCAGTGTTTCCTCACTCTCTTGACCCAGAAGACTTTGTTCTCGCTGCCCCATTAATGCAGCTCACCCTTCTAATCCAGCAGCCCAAAATAGCTGCCAAGCCTGGATTTTCCCCTGGTGGCGTTTGCTGCACAGGTAGTTGGCACAACCCAACATCTGCAGAACTGAAGCTGAAAAACCCACCCAGCTGAGGCACACGAGCCTGCTTTGGGCAGGTATTTCAAGTGTCTGATTTAAATAAGGCAGTTAACATGATAATATGTGAAAAGGACTTACTGGAAGAACAATTTATCATGAGACAAAAAAAACCCCAACACCTGTCAACCTCCAGAACTGGCTGGATACTGGTGGGAATAGGCAAGGAAGGATGTGCCCTGTAGCTTCCTTGCCCCGGTGATTATCTGTGCTGGAAAGGTGAATTGGAAGAATGGACCACAGAAAGCAGTGGTTACTCTATTCCAGCCTAAAGAATATTTACCTCTGCTTTTGAAGACAGAATGCAGGTGTTTTAGGGATCTCTTAGGACATGCCAGAAGTTTGGGAGTCATCATTTTGTCTTGTAGCAGCGAAGACAAGTGATTTAAGGCTGTGTCCATCACCCAAGATACACCAGCTTGAAGCGATGAAGCACTGGGGAGAAAAGCGTGGTGAGAATTAATTTTAAAGGTTTAGATGCACTTGCCTGATTTCTTTACAAAGAAAATTCACCTTTAGTTACAGGAACTGCTTCTGCTCAGTGTGTGCTCTTCTTTGCTGCACAACAGTTTTGCTGTCTTTTTGCACAGGGAGGCTTGGAATCTCGGGGAATCTCAGGGAGTTGGAGGCAATTTCCTAGCAAGGTAGTAGATGGCTTGTAATAGCTTCCTTACAAAATTCTCAACACACATTGTTCTCTTAATTCTCTCTCATGCTGTTGCATCGAGAGCTTGCAGGTGTGTTATATCTACTTACAGGTATCTGAAATAAAGCTTTTCAAGGAAATTGTGAAATCTTCCCTTTGTCATTCAGAAATCTCTGTTCTGTTTAAACCCTTGCTGAGTGTGATGCCTGTAGACTCTTCCTGTCACTTTAAATACTCTTACATCCAGCTACTAATAGTGAATTAGGTTTTTTTTTTCCTTCAAGAGATGAAATCCTTTTTTCCTGGTCTTCCTCAGAGCTGAATTGTTTAACCTCACCTGTTCATGTGCTTCAACTTACACTGCTGAGCTTCTTAGAGTATTTCCTTCAAGTTAAGATCTTGAAAGTAGAGCACATAACATGTGAAATCATCTCTATCAGCATTAATATACATTTCTTCTGGTTCATGAAGCAAAGTAAAGTTGCATTAGAGTTGAAGCTGATGATTGGTGAAATCGCCGAACTGTTTATAAAAAAAAAATTGTAGCAAACCAGATGAAAGAGCAGAAGTTATGCTTTATAGTCCTGTCGATTCTGCAGAGCAGAAGGTCTAAGCATGGTGATTGATTGTTCAAGCAGGAAGGAGATTCCACCAGGTTTTCTTCAGCTTTGTGTCCTTCTTCACTTCCCTCTGCAGTTTTTGGTTCAAGAACTTGTGGTAAAGAGCTTTGTTTTCAAGTTTCTTCATGGTCACTTGGCTGGAAAAGTGGAATGGATGACCCTGAATCTGCTTCTTGGTAGAGATGGTTTTGATGGAACGTCTCCTCAGACCTTCCAGTGAGGCCAGAGCTGGTTTTGAACCTGCCCTTAACTCACAGGTGGCGGCAGATTCTGCTGCAGAACACACAGAACATGACACAAGTAATGTCCTAAGTTGGACTCTGTTGCTTTTTTTCTGCAGGTTGCACCAGGCTTTCAGAGCAGTTTATTTCATGTCAGCTTGGTTTGACTGGATACCTCAGTGTCTTTGCAGGAGGAACCTGCTGGGTTGTTTCCTGATTTCTGTTCCGTGTCTGTCCTTCGGAGCGCATCCTCTATCACAGGCAGTGTCTTGTTTGCAATGGCTGCTTACTCTTTTTCTCCTCCATACCATGAGTTTTCCTTGGTGCTCCCACCCCTCTGGCTGTACAGTGCCTTTTCCCCTAGAAATTATCTGTTTGTTTACAGTTGAGGCAAATGTCTGCATTTCTGTGCTCTTAATTTCTTACGGTGAGCCCACCCTTTCGAGCCTGAGCTCGGAGCCCTCCTCCTGCCACCGAGCCTGAGCAGACTGTTCTTGGTGCCAAGGTTGTAAGTGTTAATCTTGCTGCAGACTGGGGTGATAATTCATTGCTGTCACAGCAACACATGCTGAAAGTTGTTTCTTGCCAGATTTGTTGGCTGTATGCTACACTAGAGAAAATTATTTCAAGAGTCTTATTGCATAGCCAGATGCTGTAGAACTCTGTGCAATCAGCCTCCCCTCCCCCTTTTTTATGACTGTTCTGACTTCAGGGAGGAAAAAACTATTATACAGTGAAACACATTCCTGTGTAACACTGGTAAAGAGGTGGGTGAACTTCTGATTGTGGCTCATTTTTCTGGTTTTTCTTGTAGGTGACTTCTGTTTTGTGTTCAGGATAAAAAGGAAGGCAGGCTTTTAAGGTAGGGTGAGGGGAATTTAAAAAGGAATTAAACAGTGTTTTCAGTTCTGTTCTCTGCTATAGTTGGGTGCTGTGGAAGGTTTATTTTCTTTAGGAGCATGAGTGACTAGGTTGGCTCCATTCTGAAGAACTGTCGCCTCTGCCATCTGTGTCCTTTAGGATCTTCCAAAAGCAGGAGAAACTTTGTGAACTCTGGATATCAGTGTATCGAGGCACTGGCCTAAAGATGCTGTTTGGTTTAGTTAAAACTACTTGAGCTGGAGTAGGTGCTTAGAAAATACCTGACTTGGAATTTTAATTTTATACTGCTCTCAGTGCCCCAGGATGCTTATCCTGTGCCTGGAGTTTATGGCTGAATCTTGTAAACTTGTTATCTGGGCTCCCTGGAAGATGATTCTGTCACCACACTGCAGGGCACAGGTCACCACTGTTACATGGTCACATCTGTCCCTCCTGAGGCTTCCACAAGCCCATAACATCAGTAGCTGTTTTGTCTCTGAGATGCTGTGGAGCCCTGAAGAAGATAGGTGGCTTTTTGTACGGGATCTGAGTCCCCCAGCACAACTTGACTTTTGCCCTCATGTATGTGCTGTAGAAAATTGCAACTTGTGTAGATTTTTTTTCACGAGGTGCCCGTTATGTTTTGTGTGCTGGGGTCTGATTTCCAGGGCAGTGAGATTTACTGATTGTTTAGTCAGACATAAACTTTTCCCAGTGTATTTCCAGCATATCTCGTAATATCCAGTGGCTGGGCATTGTGTCACCAGTGACTTTAATCCTTGCTTGTATTTTAAGAGAAGTTCCTGTAGAATTACATTATTATGAATGTCATTATTCCTTCTACCTTAATTCTTTGCACTGTTGGGTTATAGGAAACACTGCCTTGAAAATCAGGAGGAGAAAGGGCTTCTTTTAGATGTGAGCAAACCGCCTCTTTGCTTGGCAGGGAGTTTTTTTTCAGCAGTTTCAGGTGCTCTCAAGAAGGCCCGAGGCAATGCTCTCAAGTGCTTTTTAATCCTGCTGTTAATGCTTAAAGACCATGTGTTTGTCCCCCAAACACTGCCTGTGTTTATAACCATAGAGACAAAGCAAGAGATCGGGACTAGAAATCTGTACTGGATCTTGTGGAATATTTTTGCTTTACTCTGTGAGATTACTGGTGATTTACAATTGTAATACTTTTCTCCAGAATCCCCTGGTTTTGCTTTGAGCTCTTAACTGGTTTTTCAAGTGCAGGATGCCAAGGCAGTTCTGGTTTTTGCTCAGATAAAAGACTTAATAATCTCAATCTGTACCTTACAGATGTTGAATTTATTCCTGGTACCGTTTCTGTGAGTGCAGGAGCAGGGATTTGCTTAGAACAAATTGCCAGATGAGTTCTCTGTTCTTACCAACATTCAGGTTGTGCTGTGGTTATTTTTAATAGCAAATACAATGTCTTTTTAGCAATGCCAAGCATGCACAAATGTCTGCTGTTGTTTAACTTGGGTGAGGGATCTGGAGCTTTCATGTGCTGCTCTATGTAATGTTTTCCCTAACTTAAGTTTTGGGAAGTCTGTCTTAGTTTTGGATACCAGGACGAATCAAATCAGTGGACGAGCGTGCAAACAACTGTGTCTCATCTGCCAGGGAATATTTGTTAGGATGTTGGGAGCAATAAATAATTAAAAGTTTCTGAAAACTGTTAGTGTTTATGTAGTATGGGGAAGAACAAGGAAGGACCTCGCTTCTCTCTTTCCCGGTGAGATTGCAGTTTCAGATCTTCAAGTGTAGCTGCTCCCTCCTCCCAGGTTCACTTGTTCAGTTGGGAGACAAGAAGTTGTTAAGCTCATCTGTTTGCTTGAGCTGATTGGTTTCAGACCTCACTCATTTACAGCTTTGGGGCAGAGCCTGTGCAGTCCTACCTTTTGATGACGTTTCCCTGGTGGAATGCAATGTGGTAACTTGTGTGATTGCATCAGATGGATTCCCTACTGAAGGGGAAGCTGCGGATTCCAGCAGACCATCCTTGCTGATCTGGGGAGAGAAGTGAAATTCAGAAGGGAAGGCAGGACCCACAGATCCTCTGTTGCTGTGTGTGCCTGGGTTTGCTCAGGCTTCTCTGTAATTCAGTTATCTGCTTGATACAAATTATTACCTTCTAGCACAACAACACAACTTTGCAGTTTCTGAGTGGAAAGTAAGTAAACTGAAAATAATGACATGGAAAGAAGCCTGCCCAATATCTACTACAAAGTGAGGGAATGTAGAAGAGTTGGAGGCAAAACCTCTTTTTTTTGGGTGGAGAGTAACGAGGAATTAAGTAGCGACAGGCTACTCAAGCAGCACAGACTGAGCCAGGGTGCTGCTCAGGTGTAAGAATCCCTCTGGACCTCAAAGATGAAATGGGATTTCAGCTGGATTCTGGCAGGGTGGTGGTTGGTGGTACAGCTGACTCTGCCCACTCCAGCAGTGTGTTCTCCTGTACACCAGTGTTAACATGAAGGAAGCCTCGGCACAGACACTGTTGGCCGAGTTTGATTTCCCTGAAGGATGTTGTGAAGTCAGCAGAAATGACTGTGTAGACTCAGCTCCCCATGGACACAGGTTTTTTTTTTTCCTATGGATGGACCTTCTTGCCTTTTTGTCTTTTTTTTTTAAATTGTTTTTGAAGTTGAAATTCAAATTTAAAACCCCTTAACAAGGGAGACTTTTCCTGTCAGTCTGAAAATCAAAACCCTTTCACTTTGGTGCTGTAGCAGCACGAGAGCTTATCCTTGGAGAGAGCCTTGAAGTAATATCATGTGGCTGATGGGAAGCCAGTTGCAAAGGAGACCTTTCTTTTCAATGGAAAACGAGTATATCCTTAAGTCCCTCAAAAGCACTGCTCATGGTATCTCATGGCTGTTAATCATTTCCTGGGAGAAATTATGGAAATGCTACTCAATACACTGATTTTTTACAGCTTTTCTAATTACTCCGTTGATCTTTCTTGAAGCGTAGAATTGTGTCAAGAAACAATGGAGTATATTTGAATTAAATACAGAGCAATAAAACTGTAATTGTAATTCATGTATGATCAACAAACAAAGCATTAATTTTATTAGTTTTGCCAGCAGTCTGTGTGTTTGAAGTGTGTGGTTGGCTCTTTCCTAAGCCTGTGCTTCATTAAACTTTGTGCACTGCCCTGTCTCGTCCATCAGGCGGGGTCTCACACTGATTTGGGGGTTTATATGTAGATGTATGTGTAGTTAATCAATTAAAAACAGTCCCAAAAATGTATGTAAAGCCTGGTTTAGTAGTTGCTTGTGGTAAAGTTTTCCCCTTTTCCATGGTATTATCCTAACCATAAAAGAATCAAAAATGTCCCGTAGGTTGTTGCAGTCAGTCTGTGTTCAGTTACTGAGTTCTGGACAACTGAACAGTCACTGCTCTGTTGTATTAGGGTTAATCACACAGTGCCTTCATCTATTGTTTTACTGAAAATGCAAATAATTACTGTAAATGGTTTTAAAATTTATTTCTTTCAATCCCAGTGTCTCATGGAAGACTCCTATTGAACTTCTTTCCGTATCATGAGAGACCAGAACTGTATGAGGAGAAAATGCGTTCTGGTATTTAGCAATATAATAACTATGTGAACAGTTATTTATTTCTTTTTTGTGCTGTGGGGCAGAGCTCAGGATTTGGGTTGGATTCCCTCCCCCCCCCCTCCCCCAATTTAAATGTATTTCCAGATGTTAACTATTGAAAGTCTCGGTTTGAATTTTGAGGTTTCATTACTTTGTTTCATTGCACAGAATATCCTTGTAGTGTATTTTTTTAACTTTATTGAGGGTTTTTTTTGTGTGTATATATGTTAAAAAAAATATGCACGTATAGTCATTGGTAATTCACTTATCCTGAGGCAGGAAAAGTGGAGAATGGGTAATTTGAGATGCTTCAAGGTGTGTGGTATCCAGTAGAGTACAGAATCTGTTTTTTCTCTGCCTTTTTAAGGCTCAGGTTCACTAATTTAACAATCAATTAAAGAGGCTTCAAGGTCTGCTGTGTTTTGTCAGAGCAGCACAGCTAAGCCACGTGCATGATTTTTTTTCCCATTTATCCTTTCTGGTATTTTTTTTTTTTATATATGTTTGGTTTTTGGTGTTCCCAACTTACTTTCTGATTAAAAGATGAATTTAGTTTGCAATAGGAGTTAAAAACCAATTTGTTCCACCAATGCATGTTCCAGTTTTCATTAGTATCTCTTTTCCAGTTGGGAGTCCTCAGATCTATGATTTTTTTTTTTTTGCTTTTCAAGCAGATGATTTAAATCACAGGAGCATTATATTTATACAACTGCAGTTCTCTGTGCTCCGCTCTACAAAGAACCGTGTGCACTCTCACACTCTCTGATAAACGGTAAATTATATCTGAGTAATTCTCTTTCTGAAAGCTGTCTGCAGCTTTGCTGTACAGATGCCCTTTTGCTAAATGAAACGCTACTTATCTTAATTATCAGTGTTAATGGACGTGCCGTGGGCCCGGTATTTGCTCATGTCAGGTGCAATCTGAGTTATGTCTCTCTCTGCTTGACAAATGTGACAGAACTGCAGTTGTGACTGTCGTGGCTCCGTGAAGCACTGGCAGGTGCAGGAGGAACTGCTGGCAATCACCTGGAATCCATGAGCAGACTGGCTGCTTCTCTTCTTCCAAGCATCTTCTGCAGGCAACTCTTATTCCTGTTCTGCCCCCCTAATTTGTCAGGTGCACGAGCTCCAGACCCGAGGGGTGGCTTGTGGTTTGTGTGTGCATTTATCTCTTCTTAAAGGTCTCTGTGCTCTTACAGATCCTGCTGCTGTTCCAGGTGTGTGATGGGAACTCCTGAATGTCTCTGTCATTAATAGAAGTAGACATAAATAGATTGAGACCTCTACAAAAAAAAATACGTATTTTCACGTTATGCAAACTATCCCTGTGTTAAGATATTATTTTTAATTGAAAATATGCAGAACCTTCCTGATCCGTGATATCTGCTTAATGTCAAGAATATATAAATGATATTCTGAAACCATCTTTACAGGAAATTAAGATTCAAATTCCCTTTTCTTTCTTCACAGCATTCCTGACCCATCCTTTTTGTGTCTTTTTTTTTTTTTTTTTT